>NC_064835.1:52447272-52750302 GCF_024166365.1 Elephas maximus indicus
GAATGTAGAGTACATAAAGAGAATGGAAGATATGAGGAAAAAAGAGCTCAAAAGATTTCGAAGGGCAGCTTGAGAGGACAAATTGAAATATAATGTAACGTGCAAAGGCTTAGAGTTAGAAAACCAGAAGGAAGAACGCACTCGACATTTCTCAATCTGAAAGAACTAAAGAGAAAATTCACTATTGAAGGATTCTACGGGCAAAATGTTGAATGATGTAGGAAGCACATTAAAAGAAGATGGAAGGAATATGAAGAGTCACTTTACCAGAAAGAATTGGTCAATGTTCAGTGATTTCAGGAGGTGGCATATGATCAAGAACCGGTGGTACCGAAGGCATTGGTGAAAAACAAGATTCCAGGAATTGACGAATATCAATTGAGATGTTTCAATGAATGGATGCAAGGCTGGAAGCGTTCACTCAACTATGCCAAGACATTTGGAAGAGAGCAACCTCGCCAACTGAATGGAAGAACTCCATATTTGTGTCCATTACAAAGAAAGGTGATCCGACAGAGTGCAGAAATTATTCAAAATTATTTGTAACACATGCAAAGAAAAATTTTGCTGAAGATAATTTAAAAAGCAGCTGCAGCCATTCATTGACATGGAACTGCCAGAAAAAAAATTCAGAAAAGGACATGGAACAAAGAATATCATTGCTGGTATCAGTGGACCTTGGCTGAAAGCAGAGAATACCAGAAAAATGTTTTCCTGCATTTTATTGGCTACAGAAAGGCATTCAACTGTGTGGATAATAATAAATTATGGATAACGTTGCAAAGAATGGGAATGCCAGAACACTTAATTGTGCTCATGTGGAACCTGTACATAGATTAAGAGGCAGTCTTTTGAACAAAACAAGAACATACTGCATGATTTAAAGTTGGAAAAATATGCTTCTTGTTTGTATCCTTTCAACATACTTATTCAATCTGTATGCTAAGCAAAAATTTGAGAAGCTTGTCTATACGAAAAATGACCTTGACATCATGAGGAAGGCTTATTAAGAACTTGCAATATGTAGATAATACAACTTTGCTTGCTGAAAGTGAAGACGATTTGAAGCACTTACTGATGAAGATCAAAGACTACAGCCTTAGGCAGAGATTACACCTCAATGTAAAGAAAACAAAAATCCTCACAATTGGAGTAGTTAGCAATATCATGATAAATGGAGAAAATTTTGAAGTTCTCAAGGATTTCATTTTACTTGAAGCTACAAACAATGACCATGAAAGCAACAGTCAGGAAATCAAATGATGTATTGCATTTTGCAAGTCTGCTGCAAAAGACCTTTTCAAAATCTTAAAAAGGAAAGATGTCACTTTGGTGTCTAAGTTGTGCCTGACCCAAGCCATGGTATTTTCAATTGCCTCATATACATGTGAAACAGGATGACGAAAAAGGAAGACCAAATAAGAATTGGCATTATTTTAATTATGGTGTTTGTGAAGAATATTAAATATACCATGGACTGCCAGAAGAATGGACAAATCTGTCTTGGAACAAGTACTGCCAGAATGCTTCTTAAAAGTGAGGATGGTGAGGCTTTTTCTCGTTTGCTTTTGGTATCATGCTTGATAAATTAGGTGGTCAGCAAAACAGCGGAAGACCAGAAGACATTCCACAAGATGAATTGACACTGTGGCTGGGACAATGAATTCTAACATACCTATTATCGTGAGGATGGTGCAGGACCAGGCAAAGTCTCTTTGTTGTGCATAGGGTCACTATCAGTCAGAATAGACTTGACAGCACCTAACAACAACAATGACAACAGCACACACACACGTATATATACGGAAACCCAGTGGAGTAGTGGGTAAGAGCTATGGCTGTTAACCAAAAGGTCAGCAGTTCGAATCCACCAGGGCAGGGGCTCATTGGAAACCCTATGGGGCAGTTCTACTCTGTCCTGTAGGATCACTATGAGTCCAAATCAACTCAACAGCAAAGTGTTTACATATATATATATATATATACACCCTGGTGATGTAGTGGTTCAGAGCTGCAGAGCTACAGCTGCTAACCAAAATGTCAGCAATTCAAGTCCACCAGGTGCTCCTTGGAAACTCTGTGGGGAAGTTCTACTCTGTCCTATAGGGTCACTATCAATCTGAATTGACTCATTGGCACTGAGTTTTGGTATATATATATATATATATATATATATATGCATACCTTGTTTTATTGTGCTTCATTTTATTATGCTCTCTTTATTGCACTTCAGAGATACTGTGTATTATACAAATTGAAATTTTGTGACAACCCTGCATCCAACAAGAATACTGGCGCCATTTTTCCTACAGCACGTGCTCATTTCATGTCTCTGTGTCATATTTTGGTAATTCTTATAATATTTCAAGCTTTTTCATTATTTTTCTATCTCTTATTGTGATCTGTGATCAGTGATCTTTAATGTTACTATTGTAATTGTTTTGGGATACCATGAGCCTTGCCCATGTAAGACGGCAAATTTAAATGGTAAATATTGTGTATATTCTGATTGCTCCTCTGACTGGCCGTTCCCCCATCTCTCTCCCTCTTCTTGGGCTTCCCTATTCCCTGAGACATGAGGATATTAAATTAGGCTAATGAATATCCCTACATGGCCTCTAAGTGTTCAAGGGAAAGGAAGCATCACATATCTCTCACTTTAAATCAAAAGCTAGAAATGGTTAAGCTGAGTGAAGAAGACATTGAAAGTCGAGACCCACTGCAAGCTAGGCCTCTTGTGCCAGTTAGCGAAATTGCGAATGCAAAGGAAAAGTTATTGAGGAAATTAAAAGTGCTACTTCAGTGAACACACGAAGGATAAGAAAGTGAAACAGCCTTATTGCTGCTATGGAGAAAGTTTCAGTGATCTGGGTAGAAGCTCAAAACTGTCACAACATCCCCAAAGTCAAAGGCTAATCCAGAGCAAAGCCCTAACTCTCTCCAATGCTATTAAGGACGAGAGAGATGAGGAAGCTACAGAATAAGTGTTTGAAGCTAGCAGAGGATGCTTTGTGAGATTTAAGGAAAGAAGCCATCTCCATAACATAGAAGTGCAAGGTGAAACAGCAAGCGTTGAAGTGGAAACTGAAGCGAGTTATCCAGAAGATCTAGCTAAGATAATTGATGAAAGTGGCTACAGTAAACAACAGATTTTCAATGTAAATGATGAAAGAAGATGCCATCTAGGACTTTCTTAACTAGAGAGAAGTCAATGGCTGGCTTCAAAGCTTCAAAGGACTGGCTCTCTCTTGTTAGGGGCTAATGCAGATGGTAACTTTAAGCCAATGCTCATTTACCATTCCAAAAATCCCAGGACCCTTAAGAATTACCCTAGATCTATTCTTCCTGTGCTATATAAATGGAATAACAAAGCCTGGATGACACCACATCTGTTTACAATGTGATTTATTGACTACTTTAAGACAACTGTTGAAAACTACTGCTCAGAAAAAAAGATTTCTTTCCAAATATTACTGCTTATTAACAATATGCCTGGTCACCAAAGAGCTCTGATGGAGATGTACAAGGAGCTTAGTGTTGTTTTTCATGCCTGCTAACACAATATCCATTATGCAGTCCAGGGATAAAGGAGTAATTTTGGCTTTCAAGTCTTATTATTTAAAAAAGATACATTTTGTAAGTCTACAGCTGCCATAGATAGTGATTCCTCTCCTGGATCTGGACAAAGTAAATTGAAAACCTTCTGGAAAGGATTCAATATTCTACATGCTATTAAGAATGATTATGATTCATAGGAAGAGATCCACATTAACAGAAGTTTGTTAAGAGATTGATTCCAAACTTCATGGATGACTTTGAGGGGTTCAAGGCTTCAGTGGAGGAAGGAAGTAACTGCAGATATGGTGGAAACAGCAAGAGAACTAGTGGAGCCTGAACATGTGGCTAAATTGCTGCGATCTCATGATTAAACTTTAGTGGGTAAGGAGTTGTTCTTTATGCAGGAGCAGAGAAAGTGGTCTCATGGGGTAAAATCTACTCCTCATGACGATGCTGTGAACATTGTTGAAACAACAACAAAGGGTTTAGAATGTTACATGAACTGTTGAGAAAGCAGGGGCAGGGTTTGAGAGGACTGACTCCAGTTTTGAAAGATGTTCTGCTACAGCTAAAATTCTGTGAAACAGTATCGCTTGCTGTAAAGAAATTTTTTTAGTGAAAGGAGCAGCCAATCGATGCCGCAAACTTCATTGTTGTCTTATTTTAAGAAATTGCCACAGCCACCTCAACTTTCAGCAGCAATCAACATTGAGGCAAGACCCTCCACTAGCAAAAAGATTATGACTCAGTGAAGGCTTAGATAACGGTTAGCATGTTTTTAGCAACATTTTTCAATTAAGAGGTGTACATTATTTTTTAGACATAATGATTGTGCATTTAATAGACCACAGTATAATGTAAACATAACTTTTATATGTACTTGGAACCCACAAAAATTCATGTGACTTACTTTATTATGAAATTCACTTTATTGTGGTGGTCTGGAACTGAAGCCGCAATGTCTCCGAGGTATGCCATGGTGACTCTGTGTGTATCAAAGTGAAACTCGGCCATATGTTTTATTTCTTGCTGCAATTTTTATAGAAGAAGATCTCTAGGTCTTCTCTTCCCTGGAGCCACCGGATAGGTTCAAACTGCCAAACTTTCAGTTTGCATCTGCTTGCAAACCACTTGTACCCCCCAGACTGTATATATAAACACATCTGGAGAAATATAAACAAAAAGAGATTAAAAAAAATTATTTAGTGTAGTACGAAGCAAATAATTAAGGGAAAATGTATATTTGGCTTTTTCCTAAAAGCAGTTCATATGTCTTATCTGTGCAGAATGGGCTAGCCTTAATCATTGGAAAAAAAAAAAAGTCTTTTTTTTTTTTAAGAAAGAAACAAATATAAAATTGAGAGAAAGAAAAGCAAACAGAGAGAGAGAGAGAGAGCGAACTGACCACTCTGTTTATTTTGCTGTGTCTCTAAAAATCTATGTCAAAACTGCCATTGTGAAATATTCATATTGACCCTTAAAAGAAATTGGGTTTTCTTCGAGCTTGTCAGCGTTTTTGACTTAGTTTTATAATGCATATTTCAATTATGATGCATTATCATCCACCTCCCAGAGTAGTAAATATTTTTATTTTAATACCGCCACCATTTATTTCTGTGTGTAAACTTGTTTTTCTCAGATATTTTATTAAGTACACATTTTTTTTTTTCTGATATGTCTACAATTCGATTATGAGAGAAATGGGTTTACAAAAAAAGAAATTAAAAAAGAAACTGGGTTTCTTATATGAGCCTTTTTAACGCCCTTTTCTATAAAGGCAGCCTGTGTATTAGTCTCCATTTGATCAACAGCCCCTCCCCAGCAGGCTCCGTAAAAGCAGTATAAATGCTAATGCAGTGTGCTCCAATTTTTACTCGACTGCATGGACATAATAGAATCGAAACGTGGTTTTCTTCTGGAACGATCTCATTAGTTGCTATCCCTTTTTCTCATGACCTTTGGGAAAATAAATAATATAAAGCTCCAATAATCATGTGAAGCACATCCCCAAATGAACGAGGAAAATTGCGGAGCATGTGTACAACCTCTGGAACCGGGCGAGAGTCCTTGGGGCTGAAGAGTCGCCCAGCACAGACTACGTATTTTGCCCTTTACATTGAGCCAACCTGTAAATCATGGAGTTATTTTTTATTATTGCTTGTTCTCTGGTTTGGGTGACAACTCAATACCCCACAGCCGTATTCGGCTATAAAATGGTACACATGACTGGTCACTGGAAGTAGAGGAAGCTCTTTGTACTTTCTGATTGCTACAGGAAAATCCTCTGCACAGTTTGGAATTGAAAATACATAAATAGATAAACAAACAAATAAATAAAAACACCAACTTAGGCCTTGCTGCAGAAAAAAGTGAGTGGAAAATCAAATCAGAAGACCAGTTTCTTTGCCATGTTCATGGAGTGAGTGTTCTGCCAGAAGGGTCTGAGGGCAGGATATTTGCTGTATCCATCACTGAGAGCAGTTTTGATTTTCTCTGTCGTTTGATTGCAGACATACAAGAGTACCCATAAAATCACTCTGTCTTCAGGGGTCACTAATCATGCTGGCTCCAAGTCTGTCGTTTCCATTTTAAATAGTAATCACAGTGCATTTGTTATCTGCCTTATTTGAATAACAAACACAGACGCTACATAAACAATCCTGATTTTTCCAAAATTCATTTTAAGCTTTCAAATCACATTTTAATATTATGTACTTTTTCACTTCACTAGGAAAGCACGCACACACACTTCTCTGATTTGTGATTAGATCTGGGAGATCAAAAAAAAAAAAAAACCATTATGTTTTTAAGGGCAGCTCATCTAATCCTCAGTCACACGCTAGTGTCTAAAAGCTTTTCTGCCTTGGAAAATCCTAAATCGATATTTCTCATATTTGTCTGCTCTCTGAGCCTGTTGCTATGGCTGTATTTTAGACTTTCATCTATCACTGGATCATACATTGCAATAGCTTACCAAAGGGTCCCCTGCCTCCATTCTCCCCCCACTAGGGACTAGTTGTCACATTGCTACTACAGTTAACTCCCTAAGAGAGGTCTGATCACACTGCTCCCATTGCGATCTCTAAAGCCTCCCGTTTTTTGCAGAATAATGTTCATACTTCTTATCTGGGCAGTGAGGGGTGTCTTAATTTAGAGCCTAGGTTATTCTTGTTTTGAAGCTGTGCTTTTCTCTCCCAGGGTGCACATCTCTCTGCTCATTCTTTAACCTTGAAATGAACAACTACCGTACACAATCATTCGACTGTTAAACATTCCCTCACTCTGCTCCCTGATTGAATGAATAAGTACATTTTATGAACTGATAGAGCATCTTTCCCATATTTCTTTCTAGTTTTTATTTTAGTAAACTATCTGTGTTGTTAGGCACTAATGTGTCAATTTCAACTCATAACGACCCCATGTGACATAGTACAGCTACTCTATTGGGTTTTCTAGGCTGTAATTTGTACGGGAGCAGATGGCCAGGTTTTTCTCCTTTGGAGCAGCTGAGTGAGTTCAAAGTGCCCAAGTTGGTTCAAAATGCCAGGTGGGTTCAGTTAGTAGCCTAGTGCTTAACTGTTGTGCCACCAATGCTCCTTTAGTAAACTATAGCTTAATTATATTTTTACTCTTCTGAATTTTGAGCTCCACAAAGATAGCAACCGTCTGCCTCACACATAACAGGCACCCAATAACTATTGTTGGGTAAAACACTAAGTTATATTGGGTTTCTAGCCAAAATGAGACATCAAACAATCTGAAGTTTAAAGTGTATATTCAATGTCTGGCATAAACAGAGAAATACCAAAACACCCTGCATGTTCTTAAAAAAAAAAAAATGTTTTAAAATAGTGTAAATTCTATGAGTGTAGGGGCTTTTTACTCACTGATGCATCACCAGCACTTGGAAGAGTGCCTGACACATAGCAGGTGCTCAATAATATGTGAAGAAGTAATAAGTGGCTGTCTACCTCTACTTAGGAAGTCTGGTCTGGTAAAAGGCAAATTAATCTTTTTGAAGATATTAAGAATTAATGATTAAAAATATGAATTAATCTTTTTGAGGATATTAAAGATTTAAAATAGAGACTTCTGGTTCTGTGCCCGAAATGTAAAGACTTCAAAAGTCATCAGTCTTATCCTCAAAACAAGACAAAAGCTAAAAAAAATCAACAACTTTTCTTAGATTTATGAGAGAATTTAGTCACAGAGTAAACTGCCTCCCTGGAAACTGGAAACACAGACAGACATGCAAAATCCCACTTTATCTTTCAAGGGCAATTGATTAATTGCTGAAGAATGAACATGTAATAGCTTGAGAAATAAAACCTACTGGAGACTTGCACATTTTTTTGAGTTTTAACTTCAGGAACCTACTAGATTTTCACTGTGAAGACTGGAGAAAAATCCCCTCCTTAACAATGCCTGTCCTAAAGGGAAAATATTTTACCAGAGCCTAAACAATGTGGATTTTACCAGAGTCTAGGTATTTTTTTTGGGGGGGGTGAGTATTACAGGGTAGGGAAATATCCAACTCCATTTCCTCTAGCCTTTCTGTCTTACCTCTTGGGGAGAAAAACAAACAAACAACAAAACTGAGAACCATTTATGAAAGTCAAAGCTGAGGGACACTAAAAACTTGAGAGCTATTCACAGGATTATAGAAAGCTTGTTCTCTCAGCACATTTTACCATTATGACAATGGGGCTTCTGCATAATAATAGGGGACCACAGCTGAAAAGATCTGCAAGGCTCAAACCCTGTTTAAGAAGTCTGTATGGAATCCCAAAGACAACAGGGGAGGCAAAAACCAGGACAACAGAGGAAATCTTAGTTCTGACAACTATAGCTATCACGCACAGCCTCTGCCGTCGAGTCAATTCCGACTCATAGTGACCCTATAGGACAGAGTAGAACTGCCCCGTAGAGTTTTCAAGGAGCGCCTGGTGGATACAAACTGCCTACCTCGTGGTTAGCACCTGTAGTACTTAACCACTACACCACCAGCTATAAAAAAAAAAAAAATGCAGCCTAAAACATAGCCACAGAAACATGTAACTTCACACTAAAGATTATTTGCCTCAGTTCATTTTACCCAATATATCATGTCCAACTTTCAACAAAAATGTTACAAGTCAGGATAAAAAGCAAAACACACAGTCCAAGAAGACAGGACAAGCATCAGAAGCCAATTCAGATATGGCAGAGATTTTGGAAATATCTGACCAGGAACTTAAAATTACTATGATTAACAGAAGGAGCCCTGGTCGTGCGAACAATTAAGTGCTTGGCCGCTAATCAAGAGGTTGGCAGTTTGAACCTACCTAGCCAATCAGCAGGAGAAAGGCCTTTGGATCTGCTTCCTGAAAGACTGCAGCCAAGAAAACACTGGGGGGGAAATTCTACTCTGTCACATGGTGTTACTATGAGTCAGAATCGACTCAATGGCACCTAATAAATCCAACAACGTGATTAAAATATAAGGGCACTAATGGAAAAAGTGCACAATATGCAAGAAGAGATGGGTAATGTAAGCAGAGAGATGGAAATTCTAAGACTCAAAAGGAAAATCTAATACCAAAAAAAACACGGTAACAGAAAAGAATGAATGCCTTTGATGAGCTCATTAGTAGACTACATACAGCCAAGAAAAGAATCAGTGAGTTTGAAGAGAAATCAATAAAAACTTCCCAAACTGAAAAGCAGAGAAAAAAATAAAACAAAACAAAAACTGACCAATGGAACAGAATGCATGAGTAGTACAGTATAATTACTATAATTGTGTAATTTGTATACTTGGAGCCTTAGTAGTGCAGTGGTTAAGAGCCTGGCTACTAAACAAAAGTTTGACGGTTCGAGTCCACCATTTGCTCCTTGAAAACTCTATGGGGCAGTTCAATTCTGTCCTATTGGGTCACTATGAGTTGGAATTGACTTGACGGCAATGCATTTGGTTTAGTTTTTTATAGTCTAATTACAAAAGGTGTCATATATGCATAAAGGTGATACCAGAGGAAAATAAAGGGAACAGAAGAAGTATTTGAGATGATAATAGCTGAGAATTTCCAAAAATTAATGATAGGCAACAAACCACAGAACCAGGAATCTCAGAGAACACTAATCAAGATAAATTTCAAAAATCTATAACTAGGCATTTCACATTCAAATTGCAGGAAATGGAAGACCAAGAAAAATATCGAAAGAAGCCAGAGAATCTGAAATGATTCTGTGATTGTCACTCTAAAGAATGATATTCTTTTTTTCACAGCAGGGAGTTAATAAAAGGTGGTGCAACACAAAACTGGTGACAGCCCATATAAGAATCTTATGAAACAAATCCAGTTTATGGTGAAAAGATGTTGGATAATTTGAATGATGGATAAAAATGACTGACAGAATTGTAGCAAAATACTAGATTTACGGAGAATAACATCTAGCAATGTTCATTTATGTTCCTTAGAGAAGACACTTGGAACTGTGATTAACTAAATTGTTGGTCGAAAAAAAACTATAGTAATAAGATTCAATATTGTGACTTCAGGAATTCTCTTAATTTGAAGTGATAAAAATAAAAGCCATAATAGATATAGGAAAATGATAGAATGACAACTGGATATTCTTGGTAACAACATCTTCACGAGATGTTTGTGTATATGTGTATGTGTATGTGTGTGAATTAGGATACACTTGACCAAATATATCAGAAAATGAAACTTAAAATGGCTTACAATAATAAAATGCTTCAGCTAAAGAAACAGTTACTTAATATAAGGCTTCCGGGTTTGTAAACTAAATGATTAAACATTTTCATGGAAGACTCAAGTTTTTGTCATCTTTCCTCTCTGTGTTTGGTTGTTCTCAGGATAGGTCTCCTTACATTCTAGACGTAGTAAGCAGTGACATATTCTGATACTTCCACTGAGAGAAGAAAAGGTCTAAAACGATGCTGATTGCCTTAGAATTGCTGAGTGTCTCACCATTGCTTCAGCAATTTCCTCTCACACCAACGAAGAGAACTGCGTCACAGGCCATGGCTAATGTGAGGTACATAGAGTTTAGACTTTGGAGGACTTACCCCTGAGCTCATGATTAGGATTGCCCTGGCTGAGAGATGCTTTATAGATAAAATTGGGCTTCTATAACAGGGAATAAATGGTGATGAATTTTATGTCATGGATTCTTATAAGCCTGTCATTCTGTTCCTGATATCTTTCCTACTAACACAATAAAATAAAATTTCCAGTAATACACGTAGTTCTGTGTTGAAACGTGCATACCTTGTTCAGTCAGCAAAGAAATGCAGTGCTAATGGGCCATCACCGGTGAATATTTAGCACTATTTCCAGATTTACTTTTATTTCTGCATGCAAAATTTACTTTAGCCAAATAAACAAATTGGATATTTTATTATGAGAAGGGCCAATTTTTTTTTTGGGGGGGGGGCAAGTTGCCAAAAGCAATGATAACAAAACTACAGTGTTTCTGCTACAATGCCATGAACGTGTTCCTGAAAAATCTCACCTGCTGAAAAATCACACATTAAAACTATCAGAGCTTAAAAGAAGAAGAATGACAGGAGCAGTGTAATCAAAACCTAGGCAATCATGTGACTATAGTGCTAATCAACACAGTGGCAATCCAACTAAATTGATAGCACAGTTATAAAATATTTTTCCTAATAAATAAATGCTAAATTTAATGTAGACTTTACCTCTTTTTAAAACGTAAAGGTAACATTAAGGAAAGGGTTTCTAAGGAATGGTTGGGTCTACTAAGTAATGAAGGCATGCACAAAATTAAAAGAACAAAATGGAAAAATCTTCATAATTACACTACCAAAGTAAACCAGATAACCCACTGAGTCAGGAGGCAGATGGAGAGGTGAGTAGATTTGTCTCACTACTATGTGTTCCTCCGTAGCTCTCTTTGTTCAGCCCTAGATTTTCGATTCCGGCGTTGTCGCATGTACCAGCATAGCACAAAACTTTAACAGACTCCTGAGAAAATCGCATATGGGCTAATATCCCCCATTTGAATGACATCATTCTCCTATATACAAATCATATATGAAAAATTGATGATACTGAAGCTCAAAGTATAGCAGTGCAGGCCAGACTCAAATAAACCAGTTTTAAATGGTCAAATTGGGCACAAAGAGTAACTGGGTAACTTGCTGATAAGGCAATTTTTAAAAGGTAACTACTAGTAGTAAAAATTTCTATATACTTTTTAATTGTTTTGGTGTTATAACCATGTATATAACAACGCCATACCAACTGGTGTAACGATTCTGGATTTCTCTAGAGCTAAGTAGAGTGAATTACTTCATTTGCCCTTGTCATTCATTCACTTCTAGGAACCAAGTCTATGAAACAGAATCTGGCAAGTCCCTCTACTTATGGCATAAAAGAGATGATAAAATTGTTAAAACAAATGAGCAGTGAAATTAGTGCTATATACAACACAAAACCTTCACAATTGCTAATCTGGAATACTCATTTGGTTCCTAACATGCTAGACACTGAAAAAAGGGAGAAGGAAGACAGGTGTGGGATTCACCGTGTTTATAAGTCAAAACAGATCAGCTGTTCAGAAAAAAAAAAAAAAACAGCTTTTCCTATCAGAGGTCTTGATCTAATGAACATGGTGTGACATCCTCAAAGCACACATACAAAGACCAGATTTTCTCTGTAGTGGTTTTTCATGGACTCAGAGTTCCAGCCGAAACCAAACCCCTGCTGTTGAGTTGATTCTGACTCATAGTGACCCTGTGGACAGAATAGAACTGCGCCACAGTGTTTCTAAAGCTATAATTTTTAAGGAAGCAGACTGACACATCTTTTACCTTAGAGCGGGTAGTGGGTTTGAACTGCCAACCTTTCAGTTATTAGCTGAGCACTTAACCACTGCACCACGAGGACTCATTAAAATTCCTTTATACAAGTTCAAATACCCACTAACCCACTGCCGTCGAGTCGATTCAGTGCAAATAAGTATAACTTTGGATGATAACAGCAATTGGTACTGTAATCGCTGGTTTGGTCCAGGTATAAGAAAAATGACTTTTAACTGAATGCAGGATGCAGATTAAATGACTATTTTCATATTTTAATTATCGACTAAGCCAAAGAGTAGTTGATGTCCCATTAATTTTTTTTAAAAAGGAATTTATGAGTGGATTTGAAAGTAAAAAAGGAATTATCATTTAAGTAGCACAGATGAAGTATCTTTGGTATTACAGAGAGAACATATTTTCTGTTGAGAGGGTTGTGTTTGCATGGGATGGAGGCAATAGGATTTTATGAAATTAATTTCTTTCAAGGAAATAGAAATAGTACTTTGTGAGATAGTTTTGAATGTGTTCTCCATTAATATACCGATTTTCATAAATTTTAAGTTCCACTATGAAGAGTGATGCCACAATGGAAAAGAAATAAAGATCAAGTCCTAGTTTTACAGGATTGAAAATGTAAAAGACGTTAAACTTTCATATGAACATCATCATGCACCCAAAATCATACCAGTTAGGTTTGAAACCTACTATTACTGGTTGAAGAGCACTGATGGCGCAGTGGGTAAGAGCTCAGCTGTTAACCAAAATGTCGACTGTACAAATCCACCAGCCGCTCCTTGGAAACACTATGGGGCAGTTCTCTATGAGATGGAATAAAGTCGATGACTGTGGGTTAGGTTTTTCATTACTGGTTGAGTACAAAAAGAGTTTGATTAAGTGCAGTAAAGAAGGTTATTTTTTTATTATACCATTAAGATTTTTAGCCATCATTTATTGGAGGCTTTTGAAGAGATGCTTTAAGATAATCTAATTGTTACCTTTTTTTTGTTTGTTTCAATGCTTTATTTTAACTCTGCATTTAAAAAATTTTTTTTTTTACATTTATATTAGTAAAAAGTGAAGAAAAATAATATTTAAGTTTGTCTTCATTTGAAAAGTTATTGAATATGACAAAGTTCCTCAGTTTAGCTTCCTGCTCTATTCATCACTCTGAGATCTTCTCAATCTTTTTGTTTGTTGTTCTTTATGTTTTCTGCGAAGCGCTAGCACTTCTACCATTGTTTTTGACCATCCAGCATCTAAACCAACGTGCGTTTCTAAATATTAGTTTGAAAAACAATTACTTCACATTTGGGTAGGTAAATATATAAAATAATTTAAATAAAGTTTTTCTGCAGGACATATACGTATATATACATATATATATACATGCACATATACATTTATGTACATATATATGTTATTCAAAATATAATGTTGAATATATACCCAGGGACATATATCATCTTTGTAATTTAACAAATAAATTAAAATGCTGATAAGGACTTTAAAGGAAAGGAAGATTTCACCAAGATTAGTTTAACACCTGAAATAGACAAAGTACCAGTAAAGAAAACAAAGGAATGAAAATATCCAAAGAGTATTTTAGGAACAACATGTGAATTTTTATTGAGGCCACACATAATGACTTTCAAGAATATAAAAGGGTGGTGGGATGTTGGAAAGCTAGATCACCCTGTTGGTGATCAGGGATGAGTATGGTGTAAGATGTGTTGGGAGACATAGGCAGGCAACACACCATGTTGTCTTGGATTTGGTCAAGTTTCCCTTTCTCCTGGTTTACCTTGGGCGAGACACTCCTGTAATATGCAGAAGCTGAATCACTTTGCTTTTCTTAGGCACATGTTTTGGTTCCATAAAGTGGAAATAACAATTCTTTTCTTAGCAAGGTTTTTTTTGAAGATCATACAACATGAGGCACATGTGAATGGTTTGAAAAGTTAAACATTCTGTGACTCTTTGGGATTATCACTGCAAAAGACATAACTTGCTTGAAGAAAGCATCAGTGTCTCTGCTAGGCTTTGATATACACACACAAATATCACTTTGTTTTCACCATGATGCCATAATTTTTTTTTTTCTATGAATTCACTAGCTTCTTTGATATTGCTAGGGCATTTCAAAACTAAGCCCAAAGTAAATGACAAGGATATGAATAAAGTGCTGATCACGATAAAAGTTAATATTGATCTTATTGCAGGGAATTCTCCTTCCAGAAAGTTCTCATTAAACAAAACAAGGAGTATTAAAACTTTTTGGAATAAATAAACGTTAATTAAGAACACATATTGGATGTGACTTTTCTTCAGGGCACACAGGTGAAAAGGTCGTTGGAGAGTAGGCATAGGTGAGATATCTGAGAAGGGTGTTTTGGTGTGTTTCTCTATCATCTCACTGCGCAGGCATAGCCAAGGCTTACAGCAGAGGTGGACAACATCTGGAGGCTTCTCCAGTGTCTCCCTGAAGCCGCTAATACCTGCAATGCCTTGATTGTAACTTCAGTTGTATCACTGAATTCGATGCAAATCTCTGAAAAATGTAAATTTTGGCATTCTTTATAGCTCAATGAGTATAATGTATTTACTTTCTTTCCTGGAAAAAAAAAAAAAAGCTGAGAGGGGTAAGGAGGTTTCAGGAACCTGGGAACTTGGAGCAAGAGGAAACAGTATGGTAACAGCAAAACTGACTGCTTCAAAACTGAGAGAATTGTATGTTCTTCTCAGTTTGATTCCTTTATCAGTCTCCGGAGAAGGACATCATGTTTGGTAGAGGGTCAGCGAAAGAGGGGAAGACCTTCAGCAAGATGGATTGACACAGTGGCTGCAACAACAGGCTTAAGCATAGCAATGATTGTGAAGAGGGCACAGGACAGGGCAGTGTTTCCTTCTGTTGCACACAGGGTTGCTATGAGTCAAAGTCAACTCAAGGGTACCTGACAAGAACAACACCAACTTCTCTGTGTCTTACATGACATCAAAAATGAAAGTAGTGTATAATATCTAGTTGATTTTTAGTTGTGCTGGATCATAACACTTATTTGAATTCCTGATTCTTTGAGAATTTCTTGCCAACAATGAGTGGGAGAGTGGGTAACTGAGAGTTATGCAGACCCTCCTTTCTATCCTGAGCTTCAGGTCCTCGTGATACTGTGGAAGAACTTGTCAGGGAGAGGGGGGTGAAAAGAGAAAGAACAAAACAAACAAAAAGCCCTAGCAACCAAAAATAAGCTAAGAGCTCATAGAAGAATAGACAACATAATCAAAAAGTGAGGGTTAAAATCAAGCAAAATATCAAGCAAAGAATGCATTCAGAAATGTTTAAATATATGTATAATATATACAATATATATTATATCTAATATTATATATAGATATTATATTACATATATATATATACCAAATCCCTTACCATCAATCCGATTCCAACTCACAGCAACCCTATAGGACACAGTAGAATGCCCCATAGGGTTTCCAAGGAGCTGCTGGTGGATTCTAACTGCCAACCTTTTGGTTAGCAGCTGAACTCTTAACCACTGTACCACCAGGGCTCCAAATTTTTATCCATATCTATATATCTGTATCTATATCATCTATATTTATATCTAAATCTGCCTGTCTATATGGTATATATATGTATGAAAGAGAGATAAATTTGGACAAAAAATAAAATTTCAAAGTTATATTTTTCTGAAGTCATTGTGAACACTTTTTTTTTTACCACATTAATCCAGGTAATGTGTTCTAAAACATATTTTAGAGGCAAGTAAGATATTTGATTTTTTTTCTATTCCCATAGCTTAATCCACTTGTGAGTTGAAACTTAAATCTTTTTAAAGATTCAGTCCCTTTGGAAATGCTAATCTCAGAAGGATTTTATTTCTTTTTTTGGTGTAAAAGTAATCACTCTTCTGTGCAATTATGTACCACATTCTATTTTATTTCTATTGCGTTTTCACATTAATCTTTTCTGTTAATATTCTAGTTAGATGCTGCCCATTTCCAATAACACTGTTAACATAAAGTGAAAATGCACTCTTGGAAAAGAAAAGGAATTATATTGAAGTTTTGTAGAAGCTTTTTTTTCCCCTTTTCCTTTTTGCTTCAAAACACTGCACTACCATAAATGCTTTTACATTTAAGGCTAAGTCGGCAGCTCAACAATATTGATTCTCTTATCAGCAGGATGTTCTTGGCCATAGCAGACAGCACAAATGAATGAAAATACATGTACTTTCTTCTCCTTTCAAAAAAGACTCATTGTCTATCCCTGTCCCTTCATCACTCAGGAACCAAGTCCTTTGGTTTAATGTTATGTAAAGCTTCTCTACAGAATGGTTCCGACACAAGAGTCTATCTCAGAAAAGCAAAAGAGAGCGGGACTAGAGATCTTTCTCTAATGAATATCATCAACTATTTATTATGTCCTTCTAAACTCCAAGCACTGTGTCAGAGTTGGGAGGTTAATGGCCAGAAATCATCCATATTTCTTGCGTTCTTTGAACTTTTACTCTA
Organism: Elephas maximus indicus; assembly: GCF_024166365.1. Classification (NCBI taxonomy): domain Eukaryota; kingdom Metazoa; phylum Chordata; class Mammalia; order Proboscidea; family Elephantidae; genus Elephas; species Elephas maximus. The sequence goes on from NC_064835.1 coordinate 52,464,197, forward strand.
GTGATATCAATCAGGCCTATGGTATGGAAAACGGCATTGTTATTTTGAGAAATACCTCATGGACCTGGAGTAATACAGTCAAGAGGCCCACATTCTGGACACCTCATGTTACCATCAATTAAATTCTCAATCATAAAATAAAGTTGAAAACATTTATCTCACAATGTTTTCAGTGGCCTAAGAAATATAAGATTATGAAAATACTGTTGTGGACCTCTCTTTGCTCTTTTTGTTGTTTTGTGTTGTTGCTGCTGTTGTTGTTGGTTTTCCTTATCATATCCTCACAGCCTTTTAATATTTCCAGGCTCGTGGTAAGTATTTGATATAAATTTGGTAAATAAAAGATTTGAAAACACAATATATACTTTTAAGGATAGAAAATAGCTTCATTTTGGTACTTGAGGGTTATGGAGTACTCCCTGACTGTCATCTAGGTGTATGTATGTACATAGTGTCCATCAAGTTAATTGTTTTTAGTTGCCATAGAGTTGGTCCCAACTCATGGTGACCCCTAATTATGGTGACCCCAACTCATGGCAACCCCATGACGGACCTGAAGGAAAGGCCATCCAATCATGCACCATCCCTATGATCAGTTGCAGATTGGAATTTCATGATACATAGGGTCTTTGCTGGCTGCTCCATTGGAACCTGTTTAGCGTGATAGCAGCCTGCAGCCTCCACTGACAGACAGATGGTGGCTGCACATGGAGTTCATTGACTGGGACACAAACCTAGTTCTCTCACATGAAAGGTGAGAATTCTACCACTGAACCACCACTGCCCCTCTCATCAAGGTAATACAACCTCTTTATCATACCACTTCAGGTCTATTGCTGTCAGGTCAATTCCAACTCGTAGTGACTCTATAGGATGAAGTAGAACTGCCCCACAGAGTTTTCAAGGCTGCAATCTTTATGGAAACAGGCTGACACATCTTTCTCCTGCAGAGTGGCTGGTGGGTTAGCAAAGAGCCCAGCACTTAACCTCTGTGCCACCAGGGCTCCTTATTACTCCACTAGGCTACTATATTTCCTCAACTATTAAAAAAAAAAAAAAAAGGCATTTTGTCTATTAGAATATTGTTCACATGTATTCCACTGTTAAAATGTAGGATACATGAGATTTTAATATTATATATATATTTTTTATTTTATAATATAATGTATATATAGTGTCACTTGGACTACATAGGATGATTTATTAATATATTAATCACTAAATAAAACTTATTGGAAGAATGACTTTAAATTAGGAGAAAATTCATTTTCAAAGACTAAAAGTGGAAAGAGTCAAGAGGTCAAGTTGACCCTGGACAATATGAGCAAAATCATAAAGCTATAAAAACATAAAATGGTTACAGACAGTCCCAGTATTCCATTTTTCTCAGCAACAATAGAGATTTGAGGTAAGTTAAACATAATGCACTTTAATAAAAAAAAAAGATATTTAATAAAGACAGAAAATCTCTCTGTATGAATCAGATAGGGTAAAGATAGAGGTGGGTACTCTGTCTAATGATGTGGATTATAGAAAGAACTGCTACCTCTGGCTGAAATAAAGAAATTTAAAAATCGGTTATTGCTTATAAATTTAAGACTTTGTTTTGCTCCATTTTCAAGAATATATGTGAGCCAACCTACCAAGTCTAAGCAGAACCCACTTGTGGAAGCGGAACTCTCTGGCAGAATCCAACCATGACCATGAAATCCCAGTCAACTGGCAGGTTTATAATCAAAAATAAATGATTGATATTAAAGCTCATCTATGTATATATAAAAAAATATAAAATTGTGTTTTCAGTGAAAGTTCACAGCACAAATTAGTTTCTTATTCAAAAATTTATACACAAGTTGCTTTGCGACATTGTTCACAATCCCCACAATGTGTCAGCAGTCTCCCCCTTTTCCTTTACATCCTGGGTTCCCCATGTCCATTTGCTCAGGTTTCCTTTCCTTTCCTGACTTTTTGTCCCTGCTTTTGGGCAGGTGTTGCCATTTGTTCTCTAATACTTGATTAAACCAAGAAGCTCATTCCTCATGTGTGTTATTATTTGTTTTACAGGCCTGTCTAATCTTTGGCTGAAAGGTGGACTTTGGAACTAGCTTCAGTTCTGAGTTAGCAGGGTGTCTGCAGGGCGTAGTCTTGGGGGGCTCCTCCTGTCTCTGTCAGACCGGTAAGTCTGGTCTTTTTTGTGAATTTGATTTTTTTGCTAATTTTTTTTTTTTCATCCTGTCCAGAACCCTCTATTGTGGTCCCTGTCAAAGCTGTCCATGGTGGTAATAAGGCATCATCCAGTTCTTCTAGGCTCAGGATGGTGGAAGCTGTGATTCATGTGGTCCATTGGTCCTTTGGACTGATATTTTCCTTGTGTCTTTGGTTTCCTTCATTCTCCTTTGTCCAATGTGATGGGACCAATAGATGTATTTTAGATGGCTGCTTGCAAGCTTTTAAGACCCCCGACTCTAATCACCAAAGAAGGATGTAGAACATTTTCTTATTAACAATATCATCCCAGTTGACCTAGATGTCCCCCAAGACCATGGTCCTCAGGCCTCAGCTCCGGTAACTCAGTCCTTCAAGGTGTCTACATGTGTCTAGGAAGCTTCTACGGCTTTGATTTGGTCAAGTTGTGCTGCTTTCACCTATATTGTGAATTGTCTTTCCTTTTACCACAGTTAATACTTATTTATAAATGTCCTTATATAAAAAGGCAAATACTGTAATATTAAGGTCAGGAAACAGTTTTCTGGCTAGTTGAACTTGAAGAAATCATCTATCATTCAAAAGAAGAGTAGAAAATGTCTGGTTTTAGACTCATGTAAGACAATGAAAAGATATTGAATATAAGACATGGTAGAGATTCCAGTCTAAGGCAGTAATAACTTCCTAAAATGGTGAGAGGAAAAAAAATTTTTTTTCTTTTTTTTTTCATCAAGCAAGCCTTCCTATATGATTCTACCCACTGTATGTGTGGTTATTAGAAATGACACAAGACATGTATGCTCTGGTTTCCCAAAATGAAATGTGAGTGACATAAGGGAAAGTTGATAATTTAGAAATTGTGCTCAATAAGAACATTTACTTTTTCATTATTTTCATGACCAAAAAAAGAAAACATGTAATTGCATAAAGGGTATTCCAAGATTATGTGGGAAAGTTAATTAATCCATGAAAATGTGAACCTGGAAACACAATGATATTAGGAATATAAAAATGGAAGGTAGAACAAAGGAAATGTAGGCATAGACTTTATGGAAGGAAAGTGAGGGCTTATAGAAGGTGATAAAAAACAAAATAGTGGAGAAGAAGGTAAGTATGTACCAAGTAGAGAAAGTTGTGAACTATTGAAAAAGTATTCAGATATATCAAAATATTTCTGGATGCTTTTTTCTTAAATATCTTTATATAGTTCCTTCGAATAAATGTAGATTTATTGTCTGCTCCTGTTTATAATTATACAGAATTCTAATTTGATCCAGGATGTACCTTCCTTGGAGTGTTGATTAGAATAAAAAAGAATATTTAGTGTTGTGGACAGGAAGTTAAAAAAAAGGTCATGATGACTTCCAGTAACAGAGTTAAGTGTGTAAGATCTGTCTGAAATAAAGTAAAAAGAAAGATTACCAATGTTGATGTCAGGTTAAAGACTCTCAAAAAAGAAAAAAAAAAGGTGAAATACTGTGAATTTTCAAAAGTTTCAAGTGATTAGGCCAACATATGTAAATGAAGTAAAAGAAACGGAAGGAAATACAATGAAAATTTTCAGTGCACCATAAATATTTTTTTTAGCATTTGCAAAAATTATTTAATATATAATATCATATGTTAGTCATGAGTCAAAGGAGGTTTTATTATTGCTCCTCTTGTATATTTTTGAAATGGCCATTGGAAGAATCAACCAACTTGTTCAAGATCCCACAGCTGGGTAGTTTGGAAAGAAAGCAGAATCTTAGTCCTCTTGACTCCAGGAAGACAGTCTCAGAAAGTGATGAGAACCAGGCTAAAAGAGTAGTCTCCTGTCCTGTTAAGGATGTGAATTTGGAAATCCTATTTCCTGGGTTCCAATTCCTGCTCTCTCTAGCTTACTAAAAAAAGTTACGGGATATTTTGCAAGTCCCTTTATTTCCTTCATCGCTGAAATTGTAAAAATAAAATTGCCAATTTTAGATACTTGTTATAAAGATTAAAATATAACTTAATATTGTGAAGAAATTGGATGAGTGCCAGTGAGTAACAAATACCAAAATTTAATTGTCTGTTAAATAAATAAATTCCAAACTATTTCCACTAGAGCTTATTTCTCGTGAATGATCATTAAGAATTTTATCAATTCTGTTAGATGAAAGAAGTTCTGCAAATATGTAAATAATTTTCTCAATAGAATGTGATAGTGAGTTACATAATAGACATAAGGTGGTTTGAAATTTTAAAAGCAGTTTATCAATACGAGGAAGTCCATAACATTTTCACAAAATAGAGAAAATATTTATTGTAAAATAGGAAAGGAGTATACCCATGCAAAATATATCCATAGCACTAAGATAATACATGTATCCTCTCTGGACTTCACATACACCTTCAGTCACTTCCTTAAGCAGGAGACTTAAAATATGAGCCTCTTTACAGTGCATCACTGCTCCAAAAATGTAACACCAAATTTTAATTCAAGTATTTGTTTAAAAAAAAAAACTCATTATTTGAATCTAGAATATTTTCTTTTGTGTTTGTTCTATTTCCTCTCTCAGCTTATAAATTTTTCCCAAATTATGGCTATACCTTGGTCCTTACTAATTTGCCACATGACCTTTATAAAAATACATAAATACTATTTATTTGAGCATATTCAGCTTAACAAGTTACTGTAATTTCTCAACTTTCTCAAATTATAAAATGTATGAGTTAAAACCAAAAGCATTTGGTGGATGGCAAAATTCATGTTATATAAAAAATTAGTAAAAACTAAATAATGATTAGAAACCAAATCAAGATATAAGATCCTAGCTAAACGGCAAGGGATTCTCCTTCACAAAAGATAGTTTGCTAATTACTTTTTCATTTTGGCACATTGGCTGAACATGGTTCTTATATCCAAACATTCAAAATACCCACTGGATAGATAGTGACATCTGAAAGATTAAATAAATATGTAAATGACAGATAGAATTATTTAGATTTACTTCTAATATCCCCTTAAAGTGGCCTTATGTTTTTGTCTGCATTTCAATGTGCCAGAGACATTTTAATAAAAGAGAAAAACATTTCATTACATGAGCTCTTGGGGACCTTAGAAATCACTGGTTTAACTACAGCAATTTTGAGTAATTTTATCAGAATTAATTCTTTTCAAAATTAGAAAATGTCAGGAAAATCACAAACATTAAACTGTTTTAAAAGTTTCAGTATATAAAAGGTACTATTCTTTTCCTCTTTTTAATGTTCACCAAAGATGAGTAATTATGGGTTAGTTACTATAATTTATAACTAATATGTACCTTCAGAGTGAGATCTCTTTTCACAGACTATGCTTAAGGATTTTTTTCCCCATATAATAGCTCTTACTCATTTAAATATAAAATTCATAATAATATTTTTTTAACAAATCTATAAACACATTATTCTACCACCTCATGAAAATTTGATTGCAGATCAGAAAAAGAGTCAAGAGTTTTGGTATTTTTTTTCCTTCAGACTCATCTTTTTATTTATAAAAAAGGAATTTTTATTAAAAGTTTAATAACTTAGTGGGACTTATTTAATAGGATGATATCAAAAGCATTCAGGAACTATTCTAATATATATATACACACATACATAATATCATTATGCCACTCTACAAATATAATTTAGTAAAAAAGATAATTTCACACAAAAAAAGGAGGATGTTTGGGAAATATAAAGGATACTCTGAATGACATCTGCTTAATTTGATTTTTAGGCAGATTAGAGAAAATAGAATACCACTTTATTGTGGATTCAAGGCATATTAATTGAGACAGAGATATCTCATTTTTCTCCCAACACTGGTATCTTTCTCTTAATGTTCCGTTCTTCCTCTTCATATCCACATCCTGTTCTTTGCCATTTGCCCTAAGCAGATTCCTGTCTCCTTAGTGTGCCTCTTTTGATATTTTCACTTATTCTGTTTCAAAAGTGTAGGTGTACAAGAGAAAAATGGGAGTAGAAGGAAGAAAAGATAAGAAGACATAGAGAAAACTCCTTATGTAAAATTCCCACAAAGCAGATAAAAATTTGTATTTGACAGAACATGATATATGTAGTAACAAAACAAACAAACAAGCAAGCAAGTAGAATAACCTGTTGCTGTCCAGTTGGTTCCAACTCTTAGCGACCCTATACCACCCAACAGAACCGTCCCATAGGATTTCCAAGGAGTTGCCGGTGGATTTAAACTGCCGACTTTTTGGTCAGCAGCCAAACAGCTAATCACTGCACCACTAAGGCTCCATGCAGTAGTTGAGAAAACAAACAAACAAACAAAAAAAACCCCACTGCCGTCAAGTTGATTTTGTCTCATAGCGGCCCTACAGGACAGAGTAGAACTGCCCCCATCGAGTTTCCAAGAAGCGCCTGGCAGATTTGAACTGCCGACCTCTTGGTTAGCAGCTGTAGCACTTAACCACTAGGCAACCAGGGTTTCCAGCTGGGAAAACATGCTATGCAAATTGTCAAAAACAACATATTGCTCAATTTCTTTTGAGACTGCAAAACTTGCTACTCTTCAGAGAAGAAATCTAACAAGGACAATCAAATAAAGCTAGAAAAGCTGGGAGTTCTTTGCACAGGAGAGTCTTACTACTAGCACAATAGACAGTGCCACCTCTTATTCCCATAACCAGTATAATCACAATGCTCCAGAAAGTGAACAACTCCATCCTCACCTACAATTAATAAAGATTGTGTACACCTCCAGGCCTGAGTTCTTGTTCATTAAACTCACACAGTAATTCTAACCCACAAATGAGGTCACTGAACTTTCAAAAGTAGGATTTCAGCCTCCTAACACAAAATTAAATATTAAAAGAAAAAAAAATTTTTTTTTTTTTTTAAGTACCTGCTAAATATTAAATTCCATCTAACCTCAACAATAAATATATCTGGAAAATGCCCGTAAACTCCTTTCACTCATCTTGGTACAGCTAAATACGTTTAATTTGTGTATAGAAAAGATACATTCACCTCCTGGGAGTCCAAAAAAAAAAAAAAAAAAAGTTGCTATCAAGTCTGTTCCAGCTCATAGGGTCCGTATAGAAGAGCACAGAAAAGCCCCATAGGATTTCCAAGGAGCATCTGGTGAATTTGAACTGTTGACCTTTTGGTTAGCAGCTGAGCTCTTAACCACTGTGCTATCAGGGTTCCTCTGGGAGTGTAAGTAAGGGCAAATCTCATATCTTCTATTCTATCCAACAACTCATTTTCCCCTTTACAAGTGATTGGAGGGAGAGTTGTACTGTATCTTTTAGTTGAGATTACTCTCTTGGATTCTAAATTATTTGAACAAAGTAGAGATTTCATCTGTGCGTGTATGTGTATGTGTATGATACCCATTAAGAAGTTACAATCAAATTATTACTTAACAAATGATAGTAATACTAATTGCAAAGTCCTGTGCTCTTCTAAATACTAAAAGTTTTGCCATGCCAGTATCAAGATTCTATAGAATAAATACTACTAAAATTTTGTTGGGCAATTAGGAAATCTAACACCATGAGCATCAGCTATCATGTGCCAGGTCATAAATTAGACAAGCTTGCAAGTTTAGATTATGACACATTTTACTGAGACATTGTATAATATTATCAAACTAAAGTACAAGTATAAAATTCAAACCATGAGTTGGGGTCTGTTGAGTTATTAACTATTAGAGTCACTGAAGAACTTTGCATGTGTCAAAATATCAACTTATTTTAAAATAATAACAAAATAAAAATGAGATTTTTTCCATTCTTTTATTATTTTACTTTCTCTTTAAACAGTCTTTGAACAGGTAACATCCAGGGACAAGTACTAAGGAATAATCTAGAAAGGTACCTATATGCAGTAATGTATAAGCTATCTGCCAAAACGGAATTTGAATAAATTCCAGGGTAGTGCCAGATCAGGTAGTACAGGCAGGTAAAATGTAGTTGTTAAATTTTAAGAAAATTTTCAAGCCACCTAAGAAACACTGTCATTTTTAATATTAAATTATATAAAATTACAATTAAATTAGTTATATAAAAGTAAAATAACACATAATAAAATCGACACCTAGTTATTGTAGCATATTTTTTTATTATCTATGACTCAAAATTATTTGCATCTATTGTATTTATATGGTTGACATACTATTATAATGATGAGCTACAGCACGTGTTTTCTCAATCCACACATTCAACGATGTCATGTTACTGCATTGCATTTGGCCATGGTGGGAGTATTGATGCCACAAAGACTGGTAAATCACAAAATCTGTCCCCTTACTATCCCTTCCCACACACTCCACCAAGAACCTTTTGTTAAGCATTTACCAGTATCTCTCCGGTTGATTTTTTGCTTAGTTCAAATGAGTAATTAAATTAAGATGTGTGAAAAATATGGTATATGCCAAAATGAAATGTGATCTGTGAGAAGAGTAAATAATGAATGCTGTGATATCAGTTCATGAAGTGATCATACTGTACTTGAGAAAACAGAGGAGGCTTATGCATGAAACCTTAAACCTGGGCCTTCATGCAGCATGACTTTCCCTAAACCACTGCTATTTTCTCTGATAGCATAGTTGCCATTTCTGTGGACAAATTAAGATACAGCATTCTAACTGGACCTAGCAGCTGCTTTTAATATAAACCTTGCTTGCAAATTATATTTTATTATAGTTAATGATAAATATAAATATTTAAAAAAAAGGTACACAAAATTGCACAAGTCATGATATTTCCATGTGGTATAAGTTTTTCATCGATCTGCAATCAGCTAGCAATTAGCAGAGACAAACTGATGGGTATGATTAGGAAAAGGTACAAAGAGAACTCTGCTAAAATCACTGTCATCCCAGAGTGACTGTGTGTGTGCTCAAGAACGCACCTTCTACGGAGTGATAGCAGAGACTTCGTACTACAGGAGAAATAGACTTAAATAGTCCAGGCCTTTGCTAAACAAATAAATTAGCAGACAGTGATAACAAGCCCTCAGGTGAGAAAAGTCTGTATTTAGAATTGCTATGATATATTATCTAAAAAAAAATTTCAACAAAAAATAACAAAGGTACAAAAATACGAGAGTGTGACCTGTACCCAGTTAAAAATATATAAAAAAGGAGAAACTGCCTGTGATAATAGCCAGACGTCTGAATTAGCAAACAATGACTTCAAAGCAGCTACTTTAAGTATCTTAAGCTGGGTTCTCTAGAGAAGCAAAACCAGTGAAGTGTATATATATTTATATACACTTTATATGCATTTATATATGCATAGAGAGAGAGAGATTTATCTAAAGGAAATGGCTCATGTGGTTGTTAGAGACTGGCAAGTCCCCAAATCCATGGGTTAGGCATCAGGTGTCAGGCTGGATGGTTGTCCTGATTCACATATCTTCAGGAGCTGATGAATCCAAGATCGGCAGGGAAGATGGCAGGCTGCTTGCCCAAGTTCCAAGAAATGAAGTTCAGATACTGATGAGCCAAAGGCAGGACACCGAGCAAAGCAAAAGCCAGCCAGCTTTGCCAGAAAGTCCACATATGTTGGATGCAGGCAACACCACCAGGGAAACTCCCTTTCAACTGATTGGCTACTCACAGCAGATTCTATCGTGGAGGTGACCAGTTATAACAGATCTTATCATGGAGGTGATTACATCAGTATATGACTGACAAACTACATCATAACTGTGAAACCGCTGAGAATCATGGGCTGGCTAAGTTGACACACGACCTTAACAATCACATTAAGTATGATCAAAGAACTAAGGAAACCGGTGTTTAGATAAAAAGAAAATAATAATAATAAAGAAAGGTATAACGACAATGGCTCCTTAAACAGAAAATTCCAAGTCGGAAATAGAAATAATAAAAAGAGAATCAAACAGAAAATCTAGAGTTGAAAAATACAATAGCCAAAATAAAAAAAAAAAATATTAGAAGGGCTCAAAATTTTTGAGTTGTCAGAAGAATTAGTGACCTTGAAGATAGATCAGTACAGGCTGCAAAATCTCAAGAAAAAAAATGAACAAAGCCTCAGAGAAATATGGGACACCATTAAGCACATCAATACACACATAATGGAAATATCAGAATGAAGGAAGAGGAAGGAGTAGAAAAAAAAAATACTTGTAGAAATAATGGCTGAAAACTTCTTAACTTTGATGCAAAATATTAATCTACACATCCAAGAAGTTCAAAACACTCCAAGTATCCAAGCAGAATAAATGCAAAGATATCCACACACAGGTGCATCACAGTAAAAATGCTGAAGGACAAAAAGAAAACAGCAAAAAATTATTCTTGAAATCAAAGGGAAAAATGACTCGTCATATACAACAAAACCCTAATAAGATTAACATGTTACTTCTTGTCAATAACAATGGAAATTGGAAGGCAATAGGGTGATGCATGGAAAATACTTGGTGAGGGGGGAGAAAAACTCCCACCAAAATTCCTATATATAGAAATGTCTCTTCAGCAACGAAGGTGAACTAAAGATAAAGACATTTACCGAAAAAAACTGAGAGAATTCAGTTCTAGAAGACCCAGCTTATGAGTACTGCTGAAAGAAGTTATTTGGAAGAAAATCAAGAGACCCCGTCACTAATTCATACCCACACAAAAACAAAGAGCACTGATAAAGATAATTATCAAATTACAAAGGGGGTATAAATGCATACTTTGTCAACTTCCCACTTTTAACTGATATAAAAAAGAAACTATTGTATGAAACAGGCATATAATTGTTTTGCTGGGTGTATATCACATAGAAATGGAATTTATTTGTCAATATCAGTACAAAGAGGTTATTGGAGACAAAGCTGTATTAGATTAGGGAAATGACAAGAGATGGTAACTTGAATCCATAGTGACAAATGAAGAGAATCAGAAATGATAAATGAGAAGATTAACATAGCAACTCCTGAAGTAAGTTCTTGCTCTCCTGCCACCTCTCAGCTTCTTTAAATGACATAAAATTATATAAAGTAGTAATTACAACAATGTGTCATTATGTCTGTAACATATCAAGATGTAATAGGGTTAACAACGACAGCACAAAAACAAAAGAACAGGAGTAAGAGTAAAATTTCTACATTGTATTGGAAAAAATACAGATTTTTAATATATTCTGTTAACATGTATGTGATAAGCCCTAAAGCCACACTAAGAAAATAACTAAAAAACATAATGAAAATATATCACTAAAGAATTAAAACATTATACTAGAAAATTCTCCTGTAATGTAAAATAAAGCAGTAAAGGAGAAACAGCAGGAAAAAAAAAAACAGTCAAGTAGCAGCTATAACTCAAATCATATCGATAATAATATTAAATATAAAGGAATTAGCAAACAAAAAGACAGAGATTGTCAGACTGGGTAACAAATAAAAACAAGATCCAAATATATGCTATCCACAGGACACACACTGTGGAGTCAGAAATACAAATATGCTGAAAGTAGAAGGAGAAACCAAAAAGTCTATCATGTAAATAGCAAGTAGTGACTATATGAATATCAGACACACTACAATTTAAAAAGATGTTAACTAGAGAAAAAGACAGATAATAATGAAAAGGTCAGTACCTTAGAAAGATATAACAATTTAAAACACATACGCAACTAGTAAAAAAGCCCCACTTATTTTGAGGCAAAATTGACAGAAGTGAATGGTCTAAGTGACAACTGAACAATAACAGTTGGCGACTTTAGTACCCTACTTTTAATATTCGATAAAACAAATAGGCAAAAGATCAACAAAGAAAGAGAGGCTATAAACCAACTAGACCTAATAGATACCTATGGAATACTTCATACACAACAGCAAAATACAGAAGTGAACATGAAACATACTTCAGGGGAAAAAAAAAAAAAAACATGTACTAGGGGAAAGAGAGGACTTAAAAATTTGAAAATATTGAAATCATACATAGTATATTCTCTGACTGCAATGAAATGAAATTAGAAATCGATAACAAATAAATTTGGAATTCACAAATAGATGGGACTTAAACAACACACTACACTAAATAACTCATGGTTCAAAAAGAAACTTAGGAAAATTAACAACATACCAAAAAAAAAAAAAAAAAGTGGGATGAAGGGGTAAAAAATAAAACATACCAAAACTTATGGAATGCAGCTCAAGCAATGTTCAGAGGAAAATGTAAAACTATAAGTGCTTATATAAAGCAAGAAAGATCTCAAATTAATAAACAAATGGTCCTTTCAGAAGAGCAAACTAAACCTAATCCAAGCAGAAGAAAGGAAATAAAAGAGTAAAAGCATGTATTAATTAAACAGTGTATATTAAACAGGAAACCCTGGTGGCATAGTGGTTAAGTGGTACTGCTGCTAACCAAGAGGTTGGCAGTTCAAATCCGCCAGGCGCTCCTTGGAAACTCTATGGGGCAGTTCTACTCTGTCCTATAGGGTCGCTATGAGTCAGAATCGATTCGACGGCAGTGGGGTTTTTTTTATATTAAACAGCAGAGAACTGAACTGAAACTATTTCCTGATGTCACCTTTTAGTGAAATAACAGATTGACACACAAAATAAAGGATACTACCCATTAGTACAGGGTTCCATTAAAAAAACTTCTAAATGAGACCAAAAGGTCAACAATTACCCTAAAGCAAAGGTGAAAAAACAAGAGTAGGGAAACTAGAGCACTAGAAAAGGAACAGCCAGAGAAAACTCTACTTACCAAAAGTCACAAATGAAAGAGGGTCATTGCTGCCAACCTTATGGAAATAAATAAGAATTATAAGCAAATATGATGAAAAATTGTATGTTAATAAATGACTTAGATGAAATTGACAATTTCCTAAAAGAAAAAAAAAAAAAAACACTGATAATGACTAAAGGTGAAATAGAAAATGAGGATAATATTAGAACAATTAAGATATTGAACTATTAGTCAGAAAACTACTCACAGAAAATTCCAGGCCTAAATGGCTCCATAAATAATTCTATAAAACATTTGAAGAAAAATTAATACCAACTCTTTCCAAAAAATGTACGAGGAGGAACAGCTTCCCGTTTCATCCTATGAGGCCAGAATTATCCTGGTACCAAAACCAGACAAAGACACCATAAGAACAGAAAACTACTGGTCATCAACTCTTAAAAATACAAATGCAAAACTCTTCAATAAAATATTAGCAAACTGAATCAGGCAATATGTTAAAGAGGATTACACACCATAACCAAGAGAACTTCATCTCAGGTTAAATTTCTGTTGAATATGTCAAAATCAATTAATATAATAAACCATATCAATGGAATGAAGGGCAAAGATCATACAATCAACTCAATCAACCCAGGAAAAAGATAAACAGAAATCCAATGTTTTTTCATGATAAAACTGCTTAATAAACATAGAAACGAGGGAACTTTCTTAACCTGATAAAGGTCATTTTTGAAAAATCCATAGCTAACATCAAAATTAGTGGTGAAAGTCTGGATGTTTTCCCTTTAAGATCAGGAAAATGACAGGATGTCTGTCTCAACCATTTCTATTCAACATTGTATTAGAAGTTCTAGTTAAGGCAAGCTTGAAAGAAAAAAAAACAGAAATAAAAAATAAAGAAAAAAGGAAACATCCATATTGGAAAAGAAGAAGTAAAATTATTTCCATGTGCAGATGACATGTTATTTTTCATAGAAAATGTTCATGAATTTGTGAAAGAAGTATTAGCACTTATGAGTGAGTTCAGTAATTTGCAGCATTAAGATCAATACGCAAAAATCAATTGTATGTCTATACAATGGCAATAAATGATGAAATTAAGAATTCCATTTGCAAGAGCGTCAAAAGAATAAAATGTCCAAAATTGATTAAATATCTAAGTATGAGAGATAAAAATATAAAACTCTTAGAAAAAGAGGGGTAAATCTTTGTGACCTTGAATTTGGCAGTAATATGATTGCCAAATGGTATGATATGACAATGATGTAATTAGATATGACCTAAAACAACAAAATAAAAATATAAATTGGAGTTTAACAAAAATTAAAAATTTTTTGTGTTTCAAAGGGTGCTACAAAGAAAAAAAAAAAAAAAACACTGAATGAGGGAAATATTTGCAAATCATAGGTTTGATAAAAGACTTTTATCAAGAATATATAAAAATTCTTAAAACAGTAATAAAAATAAAATCAGTAAACATTTCTATAAAGAATGTACACAAGTGGCCAATAAGTTCATGAAAAGATTGTCAACATCATTAGTCACCAGGAAAATGCACAGCAAATCACAGTGAGCTACCACTTTCTATCCAATAAAATTTCTACAAACAAAAAGGTAGATAAAACCAAGTGTTGATGAGGAAGTAAAGAAATTATAATCCTCAAGTACTGCTGGTGGGAATAGAAAATGATCCAGCCACTTCAAAAAAATGGCAGATCCTCAAAAAATCCTAAATACAGTTACCATTTGACCCAGCAATTTCATCTCTAGGTATTTAAGGAGAATTGAAAACATATGTTCACACAAATCCATGTGTATTAATATTCATAACAACAGTATTCACAATGGTAAGAAAGTACAAAAAGCTCAAATGTGTGTGAACTGATGAATAGATTTTTTTTTACTGTATCCATGTTTCTTTTTAGTATGCATACAAGGGAATATTACTCAGCCATAAAAAATGAAGTATTGATTCACGCTACTGCATGGATGGACCTTGAAAACATTTTGCTAAGATGCCTTACACTCAAGGGAAGATAAATGGCTGCTTTCCCAGCATGAGCTTCTCACCATCTCGATGGATGACTACTTAATTGTACTAAGTATGCACCCCAGGGGAGGTGGTTTCTCCTGATGACTTTTAACATGTATGGTTAATCAGAAAACTCGGGCTTACAAAATTAATCTTGTAGCCGGAGGAAAAGGAATGTTCTTTTCGATGGTTACACGCTATAGTCACAGAACAGCTACGCTGTTTGCGCCTGTCTACCTTCTTGGTAACAGGAAAGTAAGGCCAGTTGCACCTGAACAAAGGCTCCTTCCTCTTACCCATTTTTCCCTTCACTCCAGCATGCATACACCTCCAGTATAAGATATGGAATTCACAAGTCCCTTTGTCCCTTTGTTTTCCACCTACAATACATTGTGGGCCATGCGTAGAAGTTTCCTGGTCAAACCATCCTGGGATAAAGGTCTGAGGATGACCAAACCCATGATGAAACTTACCCAATTTCACTTTGTCCTAATTACCATGTAAATAATAAAGCTTGTAATTTCATCATTGGGTAATGTCAAGAGTTTGCCGAGAGCTACAACCCTGCACAAACTCATTTTTCATTGTGACACATTGCAAAAGGCCACATATTTTACGATGTCATTTTTATGAAATATCCAGAATAGGCAAATCTATGGAACAGACAGTAGGTTGCTTAGGGCTGGAGGGAAGGCAGAGACTGTAAGTTGATGGCTAAATAGTGAGAATTTCTTTTGGCCTATTATGAATGGTTTAAAATTGATTGTGGTGATCTTTGCAAAATCTGTGAATATAGTAAAAACCATTAAATTGCACACCTTAAATTGTAAGTTATATAAATTATACCTCGGAAAATCTGTTACAAAAAAAAAAAAAAAAAACTCTAAGTAGCTTTTTCCTGTTTCTGAAAACTTTAGATTTGTTAGAAACTGTAATTTTTTAAACTTATTGTATTTTTACAGTCTTCTATAGAATTAATTTTTGCTGATTATAAATTATTTGTTTTGATAAATTCTTCTGTTAAGGGAGATGATTAACATTCTGATTCAAGGCTGTCAAAGGCCACACAATATTAAATAGAGTTTGTTGTAACATTTGCTGTTTTGTTTAGTAGTTTATTTCAATTTCCATAGTGTTGCCGGACGTTGTTTCTAAGTTTAATTTCTTAGAACTTTATAGATCTTCCATTAACATGGGGGGAATGCTGCTAATTTCTCAAAGTCTATATATTTCTAACTCATAACATTACGAACAGTATGTAGTTGTTCTTGCTTCCTCCCACTCTTTCTGCAATTTTTGTGGCAGAATTACAATGCAAATTAAATATTCTTTTGTTCAAAACAGTCACAGCTCTTTCCATACTTACTCCCACCCCTCCCTGTACTTACTCCCACCCCTCCCTTTAGTAAAGTGCAAATACCAACTGACTTGGCTTTTGTTCACATTTTCAGTAAATAGCAATAAGAAATGTTTGTCAAAAGTGTAACTTTCAGTGATAATTTAAAGCAATTTAGCTAAGAGAATGATTGTGTATATTAAAAAAAAAACCTTTGAAAACTAATAAATATCAGAACACGAAGTGTTTCTTATTACTATGTAAAGCACTTTACAAAAAAATGAATAACCTGGTTTGAATGAATTCAGCTATTTCATTTCCATTTCTTTTTATTCTCACGTCATTTGCTTAGGTGTGTTTGTGTGTTAATTATTTAATATCTTTTCTTTCCTGAACTTAGTACTTGAGAATTGAAGTCTACTTGAAATTTGTAAGGGATTCTGACTCTCCAGATATTACTAATCCTGCCTGTTAATAAGACAAAGCTGACTTTATTGCTTACCTCTGTAAATGAGAACACTATCTCCACAGAGTCTCAATACCTGTGCTTCCAAGGGGGAAAGATGAGGTTAGATTTACTGAGATTTAGAAGTCTGTATTAAGGCAAATTTTTAAAATATAAGAGGTAATTAAGATAGGAGAAATATTGTAATATTATAGTTTAAGATTGTTAAGAGCCATATGGCAAAGTTTCAAAGTCCAAGAAGCTCAAAGAGCGTTGAAATGTCTGTTGATTCTTTCTATTAAAGAATTGATTAGTGTTTCAGGAAATTCTTGTATAAAGTATAAAATTATTGGCCTAGGCAAGAATCTCCTGGGACAATAAAGTTATGCTAATAAGCCTTGAGATAATAATGTGGTTATGCAGGCAGCAAGTTGTATGAGGGTAGAAAGCACTTGTTTTCCCTCTTTATTAACAAAGTCTTCACAGAATTGAAGACATTTGAACCTGTTCTTGCCTCTTTAAACCTACTTCTTATTGATATTAAAAGGATAGGAAAAAATTGTACTTGCTTCTTTATAAAAAGATGAAGGAAGACATTTTGAGTTAGATGGTTTCAGAAATAAGAGATTTAGATATTAATTAATGGTCTACTTTGAAATGAAACAAAGGAGAGAACATTAATAAACACACTTCAACCTGGGATCAAAGTAATATGAAGTAGTCTTTTGTTATTAAACTGAGTTTAGGAAAAATATGGAACAAAGCCAATAATTTGCATGAAAATGCAAAATAAATAATTAAACTACATTCAAGGGCAGTTGGTAAACACCAAGTTTAAACTGGGAAGATGTGTGATAAAAACGTAATATTGATTAATTTGTCTTATCTATTTTTTAATTTAATAATATAAATCATATAATCCATAATCAATTAAAAAAATAACAGAATCTGATGTCTGGCCGTGTTGAACTCCAAATTCTATTTCAGCCCCAATTCTGTCATTTCCTGAACCAAATCAAACCCATTGCCATTGAGTCAATTCTGACTCATAAATCATAGCAACACTGTAGAACAGAGTAGAACTGCCCCACAGGGTTTCCAAGCGGTAGCTGGTGGATTCAAACTGCTGCCCTTTTAGTTAGCAGCCACAGCTCTTAACTATTGCACCACCAGGGCTCCTTGTCAATTCCTAACTATAGTAAAATATATAAATTTAGTTCCTCATTTGGTTTGCTTGCATGCATATTTTGTATGCTTTTGTTGTTGTTAGATGCTTAAAAGTTGGTTCAGACTCATGGTAACCCTTGTACGACAGACTGAAACACTGCCTAGTTCTGTGTCATCCTCACAATCATTGCTATGTTTGAGCCCACTGTTGAAACCACTGTGTAAATCCATCTCCTCAAGAGACTTTTTTTTTTTATTGACACTCTACCTTACCAAGCATGATGTCTTCCTCCAGTGACTGGTCCCTCCTGATAACATGTCCAAAGTACATTAGGGGAAATCTCATAATCCTGGCTTCTAAGGAGTACACTGAATATATTTCTTCCAGAAAAACATGTTTGTTTTTCTAGCAGTCTATGATATATTCAATATTTTTCACCAAAACCATAATTCAAAAGCATCCATTCTTGAGCCTTTTTTATTCATTGCCCAGCTTTCTCAGGCATATGAAGCAATTAGAAATATCAAGGTTTGGGCCAGGCACACCTTAGTCCTCGAAGTGACATCTTTGCTTTTCAACACTTTAAAGAGGTCATTTTCAATAGATTTGTGTATTGTTTTGTATACTTTGAAAAAATATCAGAAAACATAGTTGTTAATTTAAATGATTTTATGTATATATCCACCACTCATTTGTTAGATTGTTGTAACGCAAAGGCTTGCATGTTGCTGTGTTGCTAAAGAAATGCCACTGATATTTCCGATATCAGCAGGATCACCCTTGGTGAACAGATTTCAGAGAGCTTCCAGAATAAGACAGAAAGGGAAGAAAGACCCAGGGATCTACTTCTGAAAAAATTGGCTAGTGAAATCCTTATAAATAGCAACAGAACACTGTCTGATAAAGTGTTGGAAGATGAATTTTTCAGGTTGGAAGGCACTCAAAAGATGATGGGGGAAGAGCTGCCTCCTCAAATTAGAGTCAACCTTAATGACGTGGGTGGAGTAAAGTTTCCGGGACCTTCATTTGCTCATGTGGCATGACTCAAATGAAAAGAAAAATCTGAAAATATACACTACTAATCAAAAAATGAAATGTACAAAGTATGAATCTAGGAAAATTGGAAGATGTCAAAAAGGAAATGGAATGCTTGAAGATCAATATCCTAGGCATTAATGAGATAAAACGGCAGGTATTAGCCATTTTGAATCAGACAATAATATGGTCTAGTATGCTGGGAATGAAAAATTGAAGAGGAATGGTGTTGTATTATCATCAAAAAGAACACATCAAGATCTATTCTAAAATGCAATGCTCTCATTGATAGGATAATATCCATATGTCTACAAGGAAGACCAGTTAATACAACTATTATTCAAATTTCTGTGCTAACTGCTAATGTCAAACATGAAGAATTGAAGATTCTTACTAAATTCTGCAGTCTGAAACTGGTCAAACATGCAATCAAAATGCATTGATTACTACTGGTGATCGAAATGTGAAAGCTGGAAACAAACAAGACAGACTGGTAATTGGAAAATACAGCCTTGACGATAACAATGATGTGGGAGATCTCATGACAGAATTTTTCAAGGCCAATGACTTATTCATTACAACAACATAAACAATGACTATACACATGGACCTTGCCAGATGGAATACACAGGGCAGCTTGAGAAGACAAACCAAAGCATTACAATGAAATGTGCAAAGACCTGGAGTTAGAAAACCAAAAGTGAAGAACATGCTTGGCATTTCTCAAGCTGAAAGAACTGAAAAAGAAATTCAAGGCTCGAGTTGCAATATTAAAGGATTCTATGAACAAAAAATTGAAGGGCATAGGAAGCATCAAAAGAAGGTGTAAGGAATACATAGTGTCATTGTACCAAAAAGAAATGGTCAATATCCAATCATTTCAGGAGGTAGCATATAACAAAGAACAGATGGTACTGAAGGAAGAAGTCCAAGCTGCACTGAAGACATTGGTGAAAAACAAGGTTCCAGGAAGCGATGGAATACAAATTGAGATGTTTCATAAAATATTTGCAACACTGAAAGCACTCACTCATCTATGCCAAGAAGTTTGGAAAACAGCCAGCATGCCAACAGTGTGGAATAGATCCATATAAATGCCTATTACAAAGAAAGATGATCCAAAATAATGCAGAAATTATCAAACAATATCATTAGTATCGCACCATTCATCTGTCAGTTTGTTGTAGTGTGGTGTCTTGCATGTTGCTGTGACACTGGAAGCTATGCTACTGGTCTTTCAAATACCAGTAGGATTACCCGTGGTAGATAGGTTTCAGCAGAGCTTCCAGACTAAGACAGACTAGGAAGAAAGGCCTGGTGGTCCAGTGAAAGCCGTATGGATGGCAGCAGAATATCGTGTGATGTAGTGCCAGAAAATGAGCCACTCATGTTGGAATGCACTCAGATAAGACTGGGGAAGAGCTACCTCCTCAAAGTAGAGTGGCCCTTAATGACATGGATGGAGTCAAGCTTTCAGGTCCTTCATTTGCTAATGTGGCACGACTCAAATTGAGAAGAAAATCTTCAAATGCATTAATAATAGAACTTAAGAATGTAAGAAGTATGAATCTAGGGGAACTGAAATTCACCAAAAATGAAATGGAACACATAAAAAAGAAAAAAAATTATCCTAAGCATTGGTGAGCTGAAATGAACTGGTTTTAGCCATTTTGAATTGGCCAATCATATGATCTACTATGCCAGGAATGAAAAAATGAAGAGGAACGGCATCATGTTCATCATCAGAAAAGAACATTTCAAGATCTATCCTGAAGCGCAACACTGTCAGTGATAAGATAATATCCATATGTCTACAAGGAAGACCAATTAATATAACTATTATTCAAATTTCTACACCAACCACTGATGTCAAAGAGGAAGAAATTGAAGATTTTTACCAAATTCTGCAGTCTGAAATTGATCAAACATACAATCAAGATGCATTGATGATTATTGGTGATTGGAATGGGAAAGTTGGAAATAAACAAAAAGGATCAATAGTTGGAAAATATGGCCTCAGTGATAGAAACGATAGCAGAGATGGTGTGACAGAGTTTTGCTAACTAACAATTTCTTCATTGCAAATATCTTTTCTTGAAAACACTTACAGGGACTATATATGTGGCCCTTGCCAGATGGAATGCCCAGGAATCAAATTGACTACATCCGTGGAAAAACACAATGGAGAAGCTCAATATTATTAGGAAGAAGCAGGCTAGGGGCTGACTGTAGAACAGACCGCAATTTATTCATCTGCAAGTTTGAGTTGAAGTTGAAGAAAATTAGAGCAAGTTCAGAAAGCCAAAATATGACCTTAACTTTATCACACCTGATTTAGAGACCATCTCGAGAATAAATTTGTTGCATTGGACACTAATGAACAAAGACCAGATGAGTTGTAGAATGACATCAAGGATATCATACATGAAGAGAACAAAAGTCATTAAAATGACAAGAAAGACAAAAAAGACCAAAATAGATGTCAGAAGAGACTCTGAAACTTGCTCTTGAATGTAGAGTAGCTAAAATGAATGGAAGAAATGGTGAAGTAAAAGCTGAACAAAAGATTTGAAGAGCCAGCTTGAAAGGACAAACTAAAGTATCGTAATGAAATGTACAAAGACCTGGAGTTAGAAAACCAAAAGTGAAGATCATGCTTGGCATTTCTAAAGCTGAAAGAACTGAAGAGAAAATTCAAGCCCCTAGTTGCAATATTGAAAGATACAATAGGGAAAATATTAAAGGACACAGGAAGCATCAAAAGAATATGGAAGGAATGCACGTAGTCACAGAAACAAAAAGAATTGGTTGATGTTCAGCCATTTCAGGATGCAGCATACGATTAAGAACTGATGGAAGTGAACGGAGAAATCTAAGCTGAACTGAAGGCACTGGCAAAAATAAATAAATAAGAAGCCTCCAGGAATTGACAGAATAGAAATTGAGATGTTTCAACAAATGAATGCAGCCCTGGTAGCACTCACTCTTCTATGCCAAGAAATTTTGAGGACAGTTACCTGGCTGACCAACTGGAAGGCGTCCATATTTGTTCCCATTCAAAGAAAGGTGATCCAACAGAATGAGGAAATTATTGAAAAATATCATTAATATTTCACACAAGTAAAAAATTTGCTGAAGATCATTCAAAAGTGGTTGCAGCAGTACATGGACAGGGAACTGCCAGGAAGTCAAGCTGGATTCAGAAGAGGACATGGAATGAGGGATATCATTGCTGATGTCAGATGGATCTTGGTTGAAAGTAGAGAACACCAGAAAGATGTTTACCTGTGTTTTATTGCCTATATGAAGGCACTCACCTGTATAAAAAAACCTAGCACCTGTAAAGATCATAACAAATTATGGAAAATGTTGCAAAAAATATAAATTCCAGAACACTTAATTGTGTTCAATTAAGTGTTCAATTCTTCATGTTTGACATTAGCAGTTAGCACATAAATTTGAATAATAGTTGTATTAACTGGTCTTCCTTGTAGGCATATGGATATTATCCTATCAATGACAGCATTGCATTTTAGAATAGATCTTGAAAGTGTTCTTTTTGATGATGAATACAACACCATTCCTCTTCAATTTTTCATTCCTAGCATAGTAGACCATATTATTGTCTGATTCAAAATGGCCAATACGTGCCATTTTATCTCACTTATGAGGAACCTGTACATAGACAAGAGGCAGTTGTTTGAATAAAATAAAGGGATGCTGCATGATTTAAAATCAGGAAGGATGTGCTTCAGAGTTGTATCTTTCCACCATACTTATTCAATCTGTATATAAAAAAAAAAAAATGCTGAGCAAATAATCAGAGAAGCCTGATTATATGAAGAAATATGAAACATCAGGATTGGAGGAAGACTCATTAACAACCTTTGATATGCAGATAACAGAACCTTCCTTGCTGAAAGTAAAGAACACTTAAAGCACATATGTGATGGTTAAGATTGTGTGTCAACGTGGCTTAGCCCTGATTCTCAGTGTTTTGGCAGTTGTATAATACTGTGATCACTTCCCTGTGTGATTTGATATGTGATCACCCCCATGCTGGAATCTGATGAGTGGCACCAGCAGGGGTGGTGCCTGTGGCAGCTTACTGCCCCCTCAGCTTTCATCTCTCCACCTTCTGCCACCTACTTCCTTTCTGCTTGTCTTGCAAAGGTGGTAGGCTTGTTCTGGATCCAGCAGCTGCCTCTTGTCTGACCTCTGGTCTTGGGACTTAAGCTAGCAGCTTACCTGTCCATCTTGGGATTCGTCAATCTTCATGGCCTTTGAGCAAGAGTCCTGATCCCCAACCTGTCTGCTTGGGTTCGCCAGACACTGCAGCTACGTGCATCAGGAGAAATCTTGAGGTCTTGCCTGTGCTGACCTTGGGGATTCTTTGACCATCACAACCTGTGAGTGGTAGCCCTGCTCTCTGACCTGCTCATCTTGGGTTCACCAGTTTCTGTGGCTCCATGAATTGGGAAAGGCCTCTATCCTGATGTAAGTACTTGGGGTATTCCAGCCCCTACAATTGCATGAGCTGTTTCCTGGATATAAATCTGTATATATATATATATATATATATATATATATATATATATATATATATATGTACGTATATATTTATTTACAAGCTTTACTGGTTTTGCTTCTCTAGAGAACCCAGCCTAAGACACACGTACTAATGAAGATCAAAGATTCGACCTTCAGTGTGGATTGCACCTCAACATAAAAAGAACAAAACCAAAATCAAACCTGCTGCTCTTGGGTAGATTCTGACTCATAGCAACTCTGTAGAGTAGAACTGCCCCATACAGTTTCCAAGGAGTGGCTGGTAAATTCAAACTTCCAACCTTTTGGCTAGTGGCTGTATCTTTTAACCACTATGCCACGAGGGCTCCATAAAGAAGTCAAAAAATCTTCAAAACTAGATCAATACACAATATCACTATAAATGGGAAAAAAGGCTGAAGTTATCATAGATTTCAATTTACTTGGATCTACAATCAACACCCATGGAAAAAACAGTGAAGAAACAAAAAGACATGTTGCATTGGGAAAAGCTGCTGCCAAAGATCTCTTTAAAGTGTCAAGAAGCAAAGATATCATATTGAGGACCTAGATGCACTTGACTGAAGCCATGGTATTTTCAATAGCGTCACATGCATGTGAAAACTGGGCAATGAATAAGGAAGATGGAAGAAAAAATGATACCTTTGAATTATGGTGCTGGTATATTGAATATACCATGTACTGCCAGAATGGACAGATCTATCTTGGAAGATGTACGGTCAGAATGCCCCTTAGAAGTGAGAATGGCAAGATTTTGTTTCATGTACTTTGGGCATGTTATCCGGAGGGACCAGTTCCTGGGGAAGGACATAATGCTTGGTAAAGTAGAGAGCGAGAGCAAAAGAGGAAGACCTTCAATGAGATGAATTGACACACAGTGGCTATACCAATGGGATCAACCATTGTTTGTGAGGGTGATGCAATAAATGTAAGCATGTATAAATATAACCATATATATGTTTGTAAATAGTAATGTATATGAATTATACATTAGTTGTGATTAAGGGAAATACAATAATATTCCTACTAAAGATTCAGGATTCTGAATCAAGCATTATTTGACTATTTTGCTCCCAGATATGTACATGAAATTCCTACCTGTGAAATCCTATGCTTACATAATCCATCATTATATTTTCTCACTTATGTTTCATTGGCAATCACTTGATTTTATACTCACAAGAGATTTTCGGCAATTCTCTTGATGCCAGTATGTTGAAAGTTTGCAGATCTACTTGGAAAGTATTCAATGCTCAGAGCTCAAGATTCATAATACAATGTGCCAGCCACTATGAAGGCTATGGAGCCCTGGTGGCTGAGTGGTTCAAAGCTGGCTGCTAACTAAAAAGCCAACAGTTCGAATTCACCAGCCACTCCCTGGAAACACTGTGTGGCAGTTCTACTGTGTCCTACAGGATCGCTATGAGTTGGAATCAACTGTGTGGCAATGAGTTTTTTTTTTTTTTTTTTTTCCAGTTTATCAAGAATGTAATAAGAACCCAGAACACTTCTGTAAGGAGGAAATACATATTTCCAAAACTGGAGCAAATACATCATTTGCATTTTTTTTCTTCTCCTTGCTTCTAATGTTTCTATAATAATCCTCCCTTGGTGTATTTGCCAAGGATTAGACTGAAGGAGAGGTTTAAAACCCAAGAGGTATTAAGTGATATTCAAAAGTGGCCTTTGAGGTATGCTGATCCACTAACTTACCCCTTCGGTACTGTATGTTGTTGCTGCCCTCAGCTGGCTTCACTTTCTTGGTGTTCTTATTAATCAGCGTCTCTGTGGTAGAGACAGGCAGTCCAAGTGGTTGGAGATTGTTTCGAAAGATATGTAGGTGTGGAAATAAGATATGCTGATCTCAAGTCATGAGAGGTATTTTTGACTTAAATGGTATTTGTGTTTGGGTCAATGAGCTGAAATATCCTAACTAAAGTGCTCAAGGGCCAAACTGCAGGGCTCTGCAGGTCCCAGCAGGAAAAGAAGGTAGCTGAGCAATGACACAGGCTGATTATACACCCCAATAATTAGAATTTCAATAATCTATGCGAAAAAAATGAATTTGGTGAGTTTTTTTTTTTTTTAAGAGATACCTAGGGAGGACAATGTAAAGTAAAAACAAAAACAAACAAAAAACTCTCTGAATTAATCTCAGCATTAAATGCAAATCAAATAAATAACTTACCAATGTTTTTCTATTAATTTTTCAAGCGTGTTCTACTATTCTTAAAGAAGATAAAAGGGTCAAGAACAGTCAAGGTCATTTCCAAAAATAAATAAGTATATAAATAAATAGATAACAAAGTAGATGAAATAGTCCTATCAGCTACCAGAGTTTATTATGAAGATAAACGTATCTACCTCTTCTGTTGCCAGTTGCTGTGGATTTGATTCTGACTCATGGCGAGCCCACTTGTGCAGAATAGAACAGCTCCATAGGGTTTTCAAGGTTGTCGCCTTTCAGAAGCAGGTTAACAGGCTTCTTTTCCAAGGCACCTCTGGGTAGTTTCCAGCCAATGACTTTCCAGCTCTTCCAAAAAAAAATTATAAGCCTGTTGCTGTAAAGACGATTTCGACTCTTAGTGACCCTTTATGACAAAGTAGAACTGCCCCATAGAGTTTCCAGGGGTGCCTGGTGGCACTTAACCGCTAGGCCAGCAGAGTTTCCTTTCAGCTATTGGTAGAGCTCTTAACCATTTGCAACAAAATACGTGATATTTGAATCAATATTGGAAAAGATAGACTGGAAGCATATCTATGTTGATATAGGCAACTTTACAGATTACCAGAGAAAGAAATAATAGTCAATAAATTGATCTCTAAGAATTTCTTACCACAGATAAAAGTGCCAATAATGAAATAAAATATTCATAAATATGACAATATTGAAATGTAAAATTTTGTTCCAATAATACCATAATAGAATGAATAAGGCAACTAGACAAAACTGCCAGGCATATAATACAACATTAGATTCCAAAACATATAAAAGAATCTTCAATTCAATAAGAGAAGGCAAACTATGTTATAGAAATAAAAACAGGCAAAAGACATTACAGGAAATAAAAGCAAAAAGGAGGAAGCCCAAATGGTCAAAAATTTCACCCCCCAAAAATCTGCACTCACCTGTAACCAGGAAAATGCAAATTAAACAGCGAGGAGATACCATTTCAGACATATGAAATGTGTTTAAAAAAAAAAAAAAATACAGACCTGGTAACACAATGTACAGTCAATTTTCCAGGAAAATTCTGGGGAAAAGTAAATGATGGTAATAATTTTGGAGCACAAGTCAACAATATTTAGTCAAGTTGATAGAACACATAACTTTTAACCAACTATTTCTGCTTCATCTCCAAGATAAACTCTTGCTCTTGCCCAGATGCAATAATACTTATATCACTTTGTGATAGCAAAAAACCCAAAAATACAAAAATTGGGGGGTGGTGGTGGTGGGGCATGTAAATGTGTACCAGGGTAAATAAAAAGAATAGCAAACTACTTCATAATTTAAAAAATGGAACATTATGGCACATTTAAATTGAATTATATATGCCAAGTTTATATACCAATAAGCCTAATTGAATAATGTATATTTGAATAACAAAATCTTATTTTGTTAATTTTGAAAACATGAAAATTATCCCATGCATTTATATTGTATATTAATGTATAAAGTAATCTGTAAAAAAAAAAAAAAAAGGACATGATAACACCTGAATGACAACACCCTATAGGACACAGCGGAACTCCCCCTTAGGGTTTCTAAGCAGCAGCTGGAAGATCCTATCTGCCAACATTTTGGTTAGTAGCCGAACTCTTAACCACTGTGACATTAGTAGATGGCCCATAAATACTGAAGGTGGAAGAAAATAATTTCACATGAAAGAATAACCATAACAAATGTTAATAATATTGATAATATTAACAATTACAAGTTACCATCCAGTCAATTCTGATTCATGGCAGCTTCATACATGTGCAGAGTATAACTACTTTAGAAGCAAATAGGCTGATATTTCTTCTGAGGCATCTATGGGTGGGTTCAAATTGCCAACCTTTTAGTTAGTCTCTTAGTGCTGAACTATTTACTCCACCCAGGGACTTCTAATAAAAAAAAAAAAAAAAATCTTCTAATAGCAACCAAAAAAAAAACCAAACCCATTGTCGTGGAGTAGATTCTGATTCATAGCGACTTTATAGGACAGAGCAGAACTGCCCCACACGGGTTCCAAGGAGCACCCGGTAGATTCAAACCACCAACTTTTGGTTAGCAGCTGTAGCTCTTAACCACTATGCCACCAGGGTTTCCCTAATAACAATAGCTTTTATATATATATAGTGCCTATTATGTTCATCACAGTGCAAAGATCATTCTTTTATCTTCATAATTAGGTGACAAAATTACCACATTATCTACATTTTAAAGAGCAGGAAATGAAACACAGATTGGTTAGCACAGAGCTGGTGCGGACTAAGGAGCCTTTGTTGCAATAACTCTTGTGTTTTGGTCCTGGTCTCAGCATTTGCAAGACTTGCAGGCTCAAGAAAGTCACTTGCTGTATTTTAGGCAAAAAATACTAGCCTTCTGCTTTTGTTTGCAGGACTCCCCCACCCCCCAGAAGGGAGTTTCCTAAGTGCCATATGCTATTTATTTATTTATTTTTTACAACAACTTGTGGAAGAGAATTGACACAGGAAGCTTGTGAGGGTTCCTCTGTAGGAAAGGCTCGGGCTGGTAAACAAACACAGAAGGCGCCAAGGTAATCATTCAGTTTAAATATCTGCTTCTGTACAATACTAATTGCACAATGAGGGTAAAGTAAGATGGTATATGTGATTCTTTTTTATCTTCTGTAAAATACTGTAAGTCATGTCGATGTTGATGATGTACGCACGGGAGACCAGCAAGTCCTGTGATAGATGTGACGATCGTTGCACATGGCAACTGTGAGCCATCTATGGATAGGATACCTGTTCAGAGGGAGTACTGCTGCACTCGTTAGGACAAATGACATCTTTAGGCATTTCTGTAAGATTAGCAGTTGGGTTGTCAGACAGAAAAAGCCACTCAGCTGTGTTTCACAAGGCATTATTTTATTCCATTTATTATCACAGTGATTTTTACTTAAATCCGGACACTATCCTCATCGATGAAGCCAGAAAACATAATTTTGCCTTCACAAGCAAGGATTTTCTTTTTCAAATATCAATATGTCTCTCACCAGAAACAAATTAAATTGGTCAGCTGAGTCCCTCACTATTGGCAACTACACATGGTGAACTACGTTGTACAAAGCAGGTATAAAATCACAACAAGAAGGGTTAGAATACAAAAAAAAATGAATACTATTAGGGGAAATCAGCCTAGTGATCCATCTCCATCCTAGAGCTGGCTTTCTGGTGGGATAAAAATACTCAAAGGCCATTAGTTAAGGTTTCCTTTCCCCCAGACAGTGCTAAGATGATTATCGCTACTATTTGACTATGTGACTCTGAATTTCGTAAACCTCAAGGGTTATCATACCACATATAATTGATATATTCTTTCTATAGATATGATGATATAAAAAGACCTGCTATGGACTTGAAAATGTCTGTTCAATCACATATCCCTTTTAATCCTAAACTCCAAAGTTAAATTTGCGTAGACAGCTACAAGAAAAAAAAAAAATTGCCTTTGAGTAGATTCCAACTCATAGCAACCCCCTAGAACAGAGTAGAACTCCCCAATAGGGTTTCCAAGGAGCGGCTGGTGGATTCGAACTGCCTGAGACAGGCAAGAGATCAGGCTGGCTGAACTGAATAGCCTCTGACTCAGTATTCTTGGAATCTAAACCTAAGTGCAGACCACCATGTAACTTTTGCTGCTGGCACTGGAGAACTACTTGTGATTAACAAACTAGGTGCTTAGGAAAGGTAAGGGGCTACATTTCAAGGCCCTGTGTGTTTGACTAGCTATAAATTACTGATAATCCTCCTGAGTTGTTTTTCAATGCCTTACCAGGTGCAGAGCAGGCACAGTAAAGATGAACGTGCCCTATGAATGAACTTCCACATGAGACAAACATGAGCAGGGACCCCTCGCCAGGGCTCGAACCAAGATCCAGAGGCATCATGCATACACAACATCCCAGAATAAGTCCTGTTCGACACCCTGGCAGCCTTTGTGACAGACTCCATCTTAGTTCCGGCAACCTCTGTGAGGAAATCCATCTTGAATTCTAACTGCACGCACATTTGATTTTCATAATCCCTCCCCTTCTCTGGAAATCTCTACTCATCTAAGGAATAAAAATAATGCCTCTTTCCCACCTAAAACCTTCTATAAACCGTAGGAAATCCTTTGTTCACGAGAGACTGGAGACTAGCGTAGGTAGAAACCCCTCTCCATCTCTCCCTCGCAAGCCTTTAATTTCTTTCTGTCCCTAATAAACCTTTGTTAGTGTGAAACTTCTGAGCCTCTCCTGGTCACTCTTGGTCAGAAGAAGGTAAGATCGTAGGCAGGGCTTAGTCCCGAGCTGGGAAGCCTTGCCCTGCAACATTCCGACCTTTTGGTTATCAGCCATAACTCTTAACCACTATGCTGCCAAGGTTTCCAACTAATAGCCTCTTAAAAAACAAAGGACTGGGATTCTAAAACATCTACCTTTTGATGTTCAATTTTTCATAACCAGGGAATCTTCAGTGACAAATCTAGTTTGAAGCCAGAACCTAGATGATTTTTGGAGAGCTTGGTTCTATGGCTAGAATAAAGTAGAGGCAGCAAACCTCTCCTGATCTAACTCATTTAGAATTTAAAACAGAACAGACACAAGTGATTATTACATTTATTCACTGTACATAGATGCCCAACTGAGGGTGCAATGTGTGAAGACTAAACCCGGCCCACTCTACTTCCCAAATTTAACCTTGCTAAGAGTTTGCGTTCTCCAGGAGAGGGTGCCTTTACGTAATTCAAACTGAGGTGACAAGTAGGGTAGCAAGGGCCCTGAATATGAACCTGAATATGTGTAACAATTGAGTAGGCAAGATTTCCTCCTCCTCCCCACCCAACTCTGATTCAGCCACATGTCCACTGAATGAAGCTCTTGGATTAGCAGAGGCTTCATCTCCTCAGTCAATACATGCGCTATACTCTAGTTTCAACAGAGACCCTGTGTGGCTGATGCTGGGCATTCTAAAGTTCTCCCTTTGAGACCTAGTCTGCGATAACTTGACATCATAAGGCAGAGTTTTGCAAGCTTCTTTATTGACTGCCTGCTGTTGTTGTATAATCAGCACAAAATCTCCCGAAACAACACAGGTTTTCATGACAATTTTATTCGGTGTTAATCTTGCTGTTGTCTGGCCTGAAGCTGTTGAGTCTGAAGTCTAACCTCTGGAGGGAGGGAGTAACCAGGATTGAGTTTCATGATTAGGCACTCTGGGAAATGGTCTTGTCCCAAGAAGAGTGAGTCCAGGTGAAGGTGACATACATGAACACAGCAGCAAGTTCCAGATATGATGTATATTATATTAACTATTCTAAAACCATTTACTTCATTTTTATTGTAAGTTGATGAAATGTATCACATATTTTAAGACAGATAATCAGGTTATCTGGACGTTTTGCAGGCCAGAAACTTTACACTGTTCAGTTGAGCTCATTTTCTCATCACTCCCTTTCTCTTTTAAGAAATGATTTGAAATGTTTAATTCTTAGAGGGAAAATCATGTATTTCTACTTGTGGAGGGACAATGTCATGGTACAATCAAATGTTGTCTACTGTCCTTTGCAGAGTTGACTATCCAAAGACATCTGCCACTAAGATTTTGGCATTGGCAATGTACCGTCTCAGCTAGTGTCAAACGAACAGACCCATCACATTCTATTGTTGGCATTTTCCTGCTATGTAATTCCATATGAAATAGTTCAGGGGGTCAGATAAAAACAAGAAATCCTTCCTCCCTGATTGCAATTAGTACTTACTAAATGATGCCTCAGTTTAGTCTGAAGCCACACTGGTCTTTTAGCTTAAAGAATTAGATGAAGGTTGCTAATTTAATTCTGTCAAATCATGTTGGAGACAAGTATCCGATTTGGCCATCACTCTTGGCTGCTGCTTAATGTACAGCAGAGCAGCTTAATAGTTAAGAGTATCAGTTCTGATTGATATCAGATTCTCATTCTGCCTCTTACTGCTTAGGTGACAAGGGACAAGTTAATTATCCACATGAGACACTAATTCCCTCCTCCGGATAACATGGATGTAGTAGGCAGCTTCAGAAATGGCTCCCAATGATTCCTATCTGATGGTATTCATACTTTTGTATGTGAGCTGGACCTAGTGACTTGCTTCTAACAAACACTATGGAATATGTGATAAGATGTCCCTTCCAAATTTAACTGATTTTGTCTTGTTGAAACACTTTCTCTTGCTCTCTTGCTTGATTACTCTGATGAAGTAAGCTGGCATATTAGAGAGGTCCATATTTCAAGGAACCCTGAGAGGTCTCCATGCAACAGCCAATGAGGAATTGAGGCTCATGAGGATTGAATCTGGCCCACAACCACTGAAATGGATTTGGAAGTAGATGCTTCTCCAATAGAGCCTTGTACTGACCACAGCACTGAAAAGCAACTTGATTGAAGCCTATGAGAGACCCTGAGCCAATACATTGATTATAGCCTTTGAGAAACTGTAAAACAAAAAACCCAGCTTAGCCTCCTCCAGATTTCTGACCCACAAAAACAGTGAAATAATAAATTTGTATTGACTCAGGCCATTAAAATTTTAGGTAGTTTGCTATGCAGAGATTACCAATATAATGGGTAATATTGGTATCTATGTCACAGGCTTGTTGTAGAGTTTAAACGAAATAGTAAAGATTACTTTTCCAACAGAGTTCCTGGTGTATAATGAAAGACTGAAAGAACATCGACCATTCCTCTTATTTGATTTGATTTGATTTGATTTGTACTCAGGTTTGATAGATAGGAATGACACCCCTAGGATCAGCTAAGTTCTGTGTGACCTTCAAAACACCCCTTTAGTACACACAAATAATAAGTTCTTATCAAAGAATTTTGAATAATCATTATACTATGTTTTTCTGCTTGGGTTAGTGCATTTTGATATAAAGAATTCCTAGTTTTAAATTGTAATATGTCACTTGTCAACTTATTCAGGACGTAGATCCCAGGGAAAATACATCTTTACAAAAAAGTTAATTACAGAGAATGTGCACATTTTCTAGGCTTTTCGTTGTTTGTAGGTATCTTCAAGTTGGTTCTGACTCCTAGCGACCCCATGTATAACAGAATAAAATATTGCCAGGTCCTGTGCTGTCCAAAAATAGTATGTTTGAGCCCATCCTTGAAGCCACTATGCCAATCAATCTCATTGAGGGTCTTTCTCTGTTTTGCTCACCCTCTACTTTACCAAGCAGGATGTCCTCCTGTAGGGACTGGTCCCTCCTGATAACATATCCAAAATAAGCGAGATGGAGTCTTGCCATCCTTGCTTCTAAGGAGCTCTCTGGCTGTACTTCTTCCAGGACGAATTTGCTTGCTCTTTTGGTAGTCCATGGTATAGTCAATATTCTTTGCAAACACTGTAATTCAAAGACATCAATTCTTTGATCTTCCTTATTCATTGTCCAGCTTTCACATGCATATGAGGCAATTGAAAATGCCATGGCTTGAGTCAAGGGCACATTAGTTCTCAGGATGACATCTTTGCTTTTCAACACTTTGAAGATCTTTTGCAGCAGATTTGCCCAATGCAACGTGTCGTTTGATTTCTTTCCTGCATTGGATGTTGATCTAAGTAAAATGAAATTCTTAACAACTTCAATATTTTCTTTATTTACCATGATGTTGTTAGGATTTTTGTTTTCTTTATGCTGAGGCGTAATCCATACTGAAGATTGTAGTCTTTGATCTTCATCAGTAAGTGCTTCAAGCACTCTTCACTTTCAGCAAGCAAAGTTGTATCATCTGCATGTGGCAGGTTGTTAATGAATCTTCCTCCAATTCTGATGTCTCACTCTTCTTCATATAGTCTAGATTCTCGAATTCTTTGCTCGACATACAGGCCAAATAAGTATGGCAAAATTATAAACCCTGGTGCACCCCTTTTCCTATTTTAAACCGTACCTTGTCCCTTTTTCAGTTCAAATGACTGACTCTTGGTCTATGTACAGGTTCCTCATGAGCACGATTAAGTGTTCTGGAATTCTCATTCTTGGAAATGTTATATATATATATATAATGCTTTTTTTTTTTTTTTTTAGGTGAAAATTATGGAAACCCTGGTGGCCTAGTGGTTAAGTGCTACGGCTGCTAACCAAGAAGTCGGCAGTTCAAATCTGTCAGGTGCTCCTTAGAAACTGTATGGGGCAGTTCTACTTTGTCCTATAGGGTCGCTATGAGTCAGAATCGATTCGATGGCAGTGGGTTTGGTTTTTTGGGGGGGTTAGGTGAAAGTTTACACAGCAAATTAGTTTCTCATTAAACTGTTAATACACAAATTGTTTTGTGACATTGGTTACCAACCCCGTGATGTGTCAACACTCTTCCCTTCTGCACTCCAGTTTCCCTGTTTCTGTTCATACAGTTTCCCAGTCCCTCCCTGCCTTCTTTTCTTTGCTTTTGAGCTATGTGCCTATTAGTCTTGTATGTGTTATCCATAATTTGTTATAATCCACAAAGCTGAATGCCTTTGTGTAGTAGATAAAACACAGGTAAATATTTTTCTGGTATTCTCTCCTTTCAGCCAAGATCCATCTGACATTAGTGATGATGTCCCTTGTTCCATGTCCTCTTCTGAATCTGGCCTGAATTTCTGGCAATCCCCTGTTGATGTACAGCTTTAGCCATCTTTGAGTTATTTTCAGTAAAATTTTAGGTGGATATGTAAATAAATCTTAGCTGATCTCGTTATTAAAACAAATTCCTAGAAATGAGAACCAGTTAAAACGAATCATATTTTCTCCAATGCCTCACTTAATTTAAGGGTTAGTAGCAAAAACTAATGCAAGGAAAAGTATTTTGTCATATTTTTAAATAAACTTCAATCTCTTTCCTCTTTATAAGTAAATAGTGTGGATTGAAGTGGTATCATCTTCTGGCCACATGAACAGCCATGTTCTTTCTTCTTACCTCTTGGAATGCCCTGGTATTATTAGTGGCTACTTTTTTTTTAACATTATTTTTGCCAGACTGCTAAATGCTGTAGTCTATCTTTGTACCTAAAACTTTGGAATCAGTACTGTTACTATCTTCATTTTCTAACCAGGTAAAACTCCAAGAAAGTGATTGAATCAAGATATCAGGACAATAAAAACAAACAAACAAACAAAAACTTTTGAACTATTTAAGAAGTAACTTCAGGGAGCCTCTTCAAGAAGAGAAAAAAAAAAATTTCCCACTGTCAATGTTACCAGCTAGCAAGTGACAATTTTCAGATTTGAACTCGAGTAATGACTCCAGCAGCCCTGAGGTACAGTGGTTAACACTGGACTGCTAACCAAAATGTCAGGGGTTTGAGCTTACCAGCTGCCCTGTGGGAGAAAGATGTGGGAGAAATTTGTATAAATATTACAGTCTTGGAAACTCTATAGGTCAGTTCTACTCTGTCTATAGGGTCACTATAAGTTGGCATAGTGTCAACAGCAACACATAATCTGACTCCAGAACTCACACTCTGAAAACTAGAAGGACCTCATCCTTGGTAAAGTACAATGTCAGCAAAAAAGAGGAAGACCCTCAACAAGATGGCTGTAACAATGGGCTCAAGCATAACAACGATTGTGAGCATGGCACAGGACTGGACGGTGTTTGGTTCTGTGGTACATAGGATACATATGAATTGGAACCGGCTCGATGACACCTAACAACAATATGTGACTAGTAATAATAGTAATTATAATTATATTAATCAAGTGATTAGTTTTTGTGATACTTCACTAAGTGTTCCACATATATACTGGACATATATAAACAATATCTATGCGATGTAGGCACTGATGTGAATACTTTACTGGATGATGTATGAAGAAACTAAATGAAATTATACTGATCAATAGGAAGATGATAACCTTGCTGAATCCTCGAACTTTCTGTATCAGAAGTTCTGTGCTAGGTGAGCTTGAGGAATGTTGTGCAAGCAGTTGTTTTCACAGTTTCTCTGGGTGAATAACGTGCAAATCAGAGACACATAGACACAAGTTTTAGAGAATTTTTTTTAATAATTTTTATTGTGCTTTAAGTGAAAGTTTACAAATCAAGTCAGTCTCTCACACAAAAACTTATATACACCTTGCTACGTACTCCCAATTGCTCTCCGCCTAATGAGACAATCTGCTCCCTCCCTCCACTCTCTCTTTTCATGTCCATTTCACCAGCTTCTAACCCCCTTCACTCTCTCATCTCCCCTCCAGGCAGGAGATGCCAACATAGTCTCAAGTGTCCACCTGATCCAAGAAGCTCACTCCTCACCAGCAGCCCTCTCCAACCCATTGTCCAGTCCAACCCATTGTCCAGCCCAACCCATGTCTGAAGAGTTGGCTTCGGGAATAGTCCCTGTCCTGGGCCAACAGAAGGCCTGGGGGCCATGACCACCGGGGTCCTTCCAGTCTCAGCCAGACCATTAAGTCTGGTCTTTTTATAAGAATTTGGGGTCTGCATCCCACTGCTCTCCTGCTCCCTCAGGGGTTCTCTGCTGTGTTCCCTGTCAGGGCAGTCATTGGTTGTAGCCAGGCACCATCTAGTTCTTCTATTAGAGAATGTTTTTGCTGACCAAAGATTAGCAATTATATTAGAACAATCAGATCCTTTTTTAATTATGTCTATATGAAACCTTTTTACAATTTATCATATACTCATTCATTGAGTGATCTTAAAGCTTACCCACCTGAGAAAATTTAGGCTAAGGAGGGGCTGAGAAGGGCCCTTGCCTTTGAAAGATAAATACTTGAATTGTAGGTATTAGCCATCAGACGGAAATATATTTGAATAGTCAATTGTTTAGGCTTCAAATATGATATGATAACATAAACATCAATATGATGAAATATGATAACACAAACATCAATGCAATCATTGTTGAGAAATCTTTTAGAGTTCAGTCTAAAAATAAGCAGGGACAAATGAAGAAATTAAAATACAAAGAAGTTCAGTATTGTTATTAAGTCCTGCTTCTTTCCATTCCATTTTATCAAAATCTTTCCCCATTCTGCCACCAGCCAAAGCTACTGTAGCCAAGACTTCAGATGGAATAGTGTGGAGAACATAAAGCGTGTTGGGCTCCAGCTGGCTAAAACATGCTCAGAGACGATCAGCTTATGAGCCACAAGCCAGGAAATTATTTCCTTTCTTTATTTATTTTATTTATGCAAAATAGTTGTTTCTGAAAAAGTAAAAATTGCCTGTGTCCTCTGACAGCAATTACTACAATTCTTTGGAATTGGCAAAAATCAAATATGAGGGAAAATTCTAAGTTTTCTCTTCTGTTCTTTTTCATGCTAAGTCCTACTGCTCTTCACTCCTGTCTCCTTCTCTCCTTCATAGCCATAAGAAGAAAAAAAAAGAAGTATGCTTAGCCTTAATTAGTGTTGAGACTGAGTAGCTCCTTGAAGCTTCTGCCTATATTGTTGTTATAAAAAAAAAAAAAAAAATTGTTACAAGGTGCCCTCAAATTGGTTCCTACTCATAGAGGCCCTATGTACTACAGAATGAAACACTGCCTGGTCCTTCGCCATACTCACAATTGTTGTTATGCTTGAGCCCATAGTTGTAGCCGCTATGTCAACCCATCTCGTTGCGGATCTTCCTCTTTTTCACTGACCTTTCACTTTTCTAAGCATGATGCCCTTCTCCAGGGTCTGATCCCTCTTGATAACATGTCTAAAATATGTAAGACATAATCTTGCCATCCTTGCTTCTAAGGAGCATTCTTGTTGTACTTCTTCCAAGACAAGTTCGTTTGTTCTTTCGGCAGTGCATGGTATATTCAATATTCTTCCCCAACACTGAAATTCAAAGGCATCAATTCTTCTTTGTCTTCCTTATTCACTGTCCAGCTTTCACATGCATACGAAGCGACTGAAAATACCGTGGCTTGGGTCAGGCACACCTTAGTTTTCAAGATAATATCTTTTGCTTTTCAACTCTTAAAAAAAGTCTTTTGCAGCAGATTTGCCCAACACGATTGTCTTTTGGTTTCTTGACTGCTGCCTCAGTGGGTGTTGACTGAGGATACAAATAAAATGAAATCCTTTGACAATTTCAGTTTTGTCTCCATTTATCACGATGTTGCTTATTGAACCAGTTGTTAGGATTTCTGTTTTCTTTATGTTGAGGTGTAATCAATACTGAAGGCTGTGGTCTTTGATCTTTATCAGTAAGTGCTACAAGTTTCTTTTACTTTCAGCAAGCAAGGTTGTGTCATCTGCATAACGCGGGTTGTTAATGAGTCTTCCTTCAATCCTGATGCCCTGTTCTTCTTCATATAGTCCAGCTTCTCAGATTATTTGCTCAACACACAGATTGAATAGGTATGGTGAAAAGATACAACCCTGACACAAACCTTTCCTGACTTTAAACCATGCAGTATT
This sequence comes from Elephas maximus indicus, assembly GCF_024166365.1. Taxonomy (NCBI): domain Eukaryota; kingdom Metazoa; phylum Chordata; class Mammalia; order Proboscidea; family Elephantidae; genus Elephas; species Elephas maximus. The sequence continues at coordinate 52,502,278 of NC_064835.1, forward strand.
CCCTCATTATGTTCAAACAACTTCCTCTTGATGTATGTACAGATTCCTCATAGGCACAATTAAGTGTTCTGGAATTCCCATTCTTTGTAATGTTGTTCATAATTTGTTATGATCCATACAGCCAAATGCCTTTGCAGAGTCAATAAAACACAGGTAAACATTTTTTTGGTATTCTCTGCTTTCACCCAGGATTCATCTGACATCAGCAATGATATCCCTGGTTCCGTGTCCTCTTCTGAATCTGGCCTGAATTTCTGGTAGTTCCCTGTCTATATACTGGTATAGCTGCTTTTGAATCATCTTCAGCAAGATTTTACTTGCAGGTGATATTAAGGATATTGTTCAATAATTCCCACATTTGGTTGGTTCACCTTTCTTGGAATAAGCATAAATAAGGACCTTTTCCAGTCAGTTGGCCAGGTAGCTGTCTTCCAAATTTCTTGGCACAGATGAGCGAGCACTTCCCGCACTGCATTCACTTGTTGAAACATCTCAATTGGTGTTCTGTCAATTCCCGGAGCCTTGTTTTTCGCCAGTGTCTCCAGTGCTGCTTGGACTTCTTCCTTCAGCACCATCAGTACCTGATCATAGGCTGCCTCTTGAAATGGTGGAACATTGACAAGTTCTTTTTGATATAATGACTCTGTGTATTCCTTACATCTTGTTTTGGTGTTTCCTGCATGGTTTAATATTCTACCCTATAGGAAGAACTAAAGTGATTTTTACTAAATCAAAGAGCTAAATAAGTAGGCCTTGAGTAGTTTGACTGAAAAACTAGAGGAACTATTATAGTCCACCCTAATCCAAAAAATTTAACCGTTGTGAGCTAGAACTAGTAAGTCAAATTCTATCCATACAGTATATTTTGACTTATAGTTTGGGCTCTTAATTCCAGGAACTCCATAATGAAATGCAATAGTAGAATTTGTGAGACAATAGGAACTACCTACTGAAATTCAAAGTAAAAAAAAAAGCAAAACAAGTTTGTTACTAGGGAATTAGACATATGAATAGCCCAGAGTTTTTCACTTCAAACATTACCACAAAATGTAATTGCACATCAGTAATTAGTGAATTAGGGAAGAGGAACCTAAAAAAATCACAAACAAAACAAAAATTGCACAGGGAAACACTCCAGACCTTTTCTCCTTTTATTTTCTTTCTGCCAACTCATAAGCATGGCAGAGAAGAGCAGAGCTGTGTGACTGCAGCTGGGAAGAAGAAAGGTTTATCCATAATTTACCTCAGACTGCGTTTCGTTTAATGCTTAGTTTGGTCCAATTGCTCCACCAAGAGCATCCACTTGTATCAAGAATTAAATAATGCTAGAATTATGGAGCTGAGGGGTAGCTTCATAACCCAACCTTCCACCCCTTGCTGTAATTATTTAGAATGCCACCTCTGGACACCTCTAAAGACGGGGAAATCGTTGGTTTGTGAGATAAAGCTGGAATCCTTATGTTGACCTCAAACTTTCTTATCTTTAATGTTTATCCATCATCCAACTGAAAAAAAAAAAAAGCTTACCTCAATCTTACAGCTGTTGATACAGCTGAAAGAACATATATAACCTTATATGACAAAGTATTTTAATTGCATTATTCATCCATCAAAAATAGTTTTCAGACATTTCACATTATTGGAAATATTCCTGTAGATGTGTTCAAACATTCAAATAAGTCTTAAACTATAAAAATTTCTAAATAAAGGGTGCCATATATATCTCGTAACTGCTCTCAATGTGCGCTGTATATGGCATAAACCCGCTGCCGTCTAGTAGATTCTGACTCATAGTGACCCTGTAGAACAAATTAGAACTGCCCCATAGGATTTCAAAGGAGCTACTGGTGTATTTGAACGGCCAGTTTTTTGCTTAGCAGCCTAGCTCTTAACTGCTGAGTCACCAGGGCTCCTATACATGGTATATAAGTTCACTAAACCTCCTTGCCTGGAGTCTGACTCTTCATCTATGATTTCCAGTCAATCAACAAGTTTCTCCATTTCTAGCTCTCTAATCTATCCACTTATCTCTATGCTGTAAACACCTTCGTAACTATCATTCACCTGCATCATGAGTATAGTATCCTCATTGTTCTTCTCGTCTTTAGTTTTGTTTCATATTAACCATTTTTTATACTGAAGTTAGAACGGTCCTGTAAAAGTTAAAATCTAATTATTTCATTTTCCAAGTTCAGATCTATCTCTCAATGGCTCTTCATTGCCTTCAAAATAAAGTACAAGTCACTTAGCAATGAATGCAGGGCTCCCGCCCAGTCTCATTTCTACAGCTATGTCCTCACATGATTGTCACCAACAATATACAAATATTTTTACCATGCTCTAGTGCTTGGTATTCTAGTGCTTGCAGTCCTGCTTTCCCTCTGGGCCCATACACCATTTCTTCTTTTTCACTTTCTTAATACATTTTGCTTATTACCTAATAAAGCCTACATGTCTTCAGGCATTGATAGGTCAGTGGTAGAATTCTCACCTTTCATGCAAGAGACCCAGATTCAATTCCCAGACAATGCACCACATGTACAGTCACTACCATTTTGTCATTGGAGGCTTAAGTGTTCCTATGATGCTTAAAATGTTTTGGCAGAGCTCCCAGACTAATATAGACTAGAACAAAAAAAGTTCTGATGGTCTACTTGCAAAAATCAGCCAGTAACAAACTGTGGATCACAACTGCCTGATCCCCAAAAGATTATGGGGATGGAACCATCATGGGGATGGTGCAGGACCAATATCCTTTCATTTCATTGCACATGGGGTTGCTGTGAGTTGGGGCCAAACTAATAACAACAATGCTGTGTTTAACCCAACTATAGCAAAATTTTCACTGAATTGAAATGACATGTTTATTTTTATTTAATTTTGTTTATATCCTGTACTACTTTGTTACCTCCTTGAGAGAGACTGTATTCTATTCACACTGAATTTCTAAAACTTTGCTCATTAAATGTGTTTGTTTTTCCCACTTAATAAGTGTAGGCAAGTTTCTTGATATTTTAAGAAGCCATTTCTTTGTAAAATATGAATAATATCCATTTAATTGGTCAAATGAGCTTTCAGTGAGATCGTGTGTAAGAATCTTGATATGCTTAATTAAATTTCCCAGGGTAATGAACTTCTAGGAAACCAAGAAGATAGTCATAAATGAGACTCAGGTTGAAGAAACCATAAAGGGTGTTGGCTCTTTTGTCTGTGGGTTGGTTTGACAATCCAGACTTTTGAATCAAATACCCTGCACAAGATTTCTCCCAAACAGTACATCCAGCCCAGGTCTGTAGTTAATGGTTACGGAGATCAAATACAGTAAGTTCTTTCATTAATACTAGGAAGGCATATAATATACTCGTTCCCTCCATCTCTAGTACCAGGTACATCCACTTGTCCATTATCTTCAATAAAAATCCCTCTATTTGCCTACACAGAATGCTAGGGAAAGCTGTATCATTGTTTTCACCTTGACCAGACATTTCTACCCCCAAGTGTCTAGGCTCAAACAAAACATACAAAGTCTGTCAAGAGAATCTTCTATTGCTTCATTTAGACAAAAAGGCTGCCTATAGTTTAATATTTTTAGATATTTTATCTAGAATCTCATAAAATATAAAGCAGCTAGTTAAGGGCTTGGCAAAAATCAGTGCTCCATGAATGCACTTCATCTTTCTTTCTTTACATCATCACTTCCATTGTATTCCCTTTCTGTTTAATTGCTACTTTCGAAAAAGAAAACCCATGGTTCTAGAAGTTGGTGTGAGGAAGGCCATCTAGATTAAAATTGTGGTTATACTATTTACTAAGTATGGCAATTTGGATATGTCACATATCCCCCCTGGATTTTTTTTTTTTTCAATTCTAGAACTAAATAAATAAAGAGTAATGCTTAATTTGTGTAGTTGTTGTGAGGCTAAAATGGGATTCAGAATTATTACCTGAATTTCAAAACACTGTACAATTAAAATAGAAACTGTGGTGGCATAGTGGTTAAGAGCTAGGGCTGTCAACCAAAAAGTCAGCAGTTTGAATCCACCGGGTGCTCCTTGGAAACCAGATGAGGCAGTTCTACTCTGTCCTATAGGGTTGCTATAAGGTTGCTCTGAGTCAGAATCGACTCCATGTCAGTGGGTGTACGAATAAGATAACAGTTTTGAGTCTCATTTTACCCTCACAAAGACTTCATGAATTAGGCATAAATGAGAAGAAACAGCTGCAAACATCCATTAATAATCAGAACATGGAAGGTACGAAGTATGAATCTAGGAAAACTGGAAGTCATCAAAAATGAAATTAAACGCATAAAGATCAACATACTAGGCATTAGTGAGATGAAATGGACTGATATTGGCCATTTTGAATCAGACAATCATGTTTTACTACTCTGGGAATGAAAAATTGAAGAGGAACAGCATCAAATTCATTATGAAAAAGAACATTTCAAGATCTATGCTAAAGCACAATGCTGTCAGTAATAGAATGATATCCATGTACCTGCAAGGAGGACCAGTGAATAAGACTATTATTCAAATATAGGTACCAAACACTAAGGCCAAAGATGAAGAAATGGAAGATTTTTACCAACTTCTGCAGTCTGAAATTGATTAAACATGCAATCAAGATGCATTGATACTTACTGGTGACTGAAATGTGAAAGTTGGAAGCAAAGAAAAAGAATCAGCATTTAGAAAATATGGCCTTAGAGACAGGAATGACATGGGAGACCCCATGATAGAATTTTGCAAGACCAACAACATATTTATTGCAAATGCCTTTTTTTAACAACATATACAGTGACTATACACATGGACCTCACCAGGTGGAAGACACAGGAATCAAAATGACTACATCTATGGAAAGAAACAATGGAAAAGCTCAACATGGACCTCACCAGGTAGAAGACACAGGAATCAAAATGACTACATCTATGGAAAGAAACAATAGAAAAGCTCAATATCATTTGTCAGAACAAGGTCAGGGGCCCAATGTGGAACAGAACACCAATTACTCGTATGCAAGTTCATGCTCAAGTTGAAGAAAATTAAAACAAGTCCATGAGAATCAAAATATGATCTTGAGTATATTCCAAGTGTTATTTGGAGAACATCTCAAGAATAGATTTGAACACTAATGACTGAAGGCCAGAGGAGTTGTGAAATGACATCAAGAACATCACACACAAAGAAAGCAAAAGGTCATTAAAAAGACAGGAAAGGAACTACCATACAACCCAGAAATCCCACTCCTCGGAATATACCCTAGAGAAATAAGAGCCTTCACACGAACAGATATATGCACACCCATGTTTATTGCAGCTCTGTTTACAATAGCAAAAAGCTGGAAGCAAACAAGGTGTCCATCAACGGATGAATGCTTAAATAAGTTGTGGTATATTCACACAATGGAATACTACGCATCAATAAAGAACAGTGACAAATCTGTGAAACATTTCATAACATGGAGGAACCTGGAAGGCATTATGCTGAGTGAAATTAGTCAGAGGCAAAAGGGCAAATATTGTATAAGACCACTATTATAAGATCTTGAGAAATAGTATAAACTGAGAAGAACACATACATTTGTGGTTACAAGGCGGGGAGGGAGGGAGGGTGGGAGAGGGTTATTTACTGATTAGTTAGTAGATAAGAACTTTAGGTGAAGGGAAGGACAATACTCAATACACGGAAGGTCAGCTCAAATGGACTGGACCAAAAGCAAAGAAGTTTCTGGAATAAACTGAATGCTTCAAAGGTCAGCGGAGAAAGGGCGGGGGGTTGGGGACTATGGCTTAAGGGGACTTCTAAGTCAATTGCTAAAATAATTCTATTATGAAAACATTCTGCATCCCACTTTGAAATGTGGCATCTGGGGTCTTAAATGCTAACAAGTGGTCATCTAAGATGCATCAATTCGTCTCAACCCACCTGGATCAAAGGAGAATGAAGAACACCAAGGTCACACGACAACTATGAGCCGAAGAGACAGAAAAGGCCACATGAACCAGAGACTTACATCATCCTGAGACCAGAAGAACTAGATGGTGCCCAGCCACAACCGATGACTGCCCTGACAGGGAGCACAATGGAGAACCCCTGAGGGAGCAGGAGATCAGTGGGATAAAAAAAAAAAAAAAAGTGGGATGCAGACCCCAAATTCTCACAAAAAGACCAGACTTAATGGTCTGACTGAGACTAGAGGAATCCCGGCGGTCATGGTCCCCAAACTTTCTGTTGGCCCAGGACAGGAACCATTCCCGAAGACAACTCATCAGACATGGAAGGGACTGGACAATGGGTTGGAGAGAGATGGTGATGAAGAGTGAGCTACTTGTATCAGGTGGACACTTGAGAATGTGTTGGCATCTCCTGTCTGGAGGGGAGCTAGGAGGGTAGAGAGGGTTAGAAACTTGCAAAATTGTCATGAAAGGAGAGACTGGAAGGCTGACTCATTAGGGGGAGAGTAAGTGGGAGTATGGAGTAAGGTGTATACAAGCTTATATGTGACAGACTGACTTGATTTGTAAACGTTCACTTAAAGCTCAATAAAAATTATTAAAAAAAAAAAAAAGGACAGGAAAGACAGAAAAACCAAAATGGGTGTCAGAAGAGACTCTGAAACTTGTTCTTGAACATAGAGTAGCTAAAGTGAGAGGAATTGATGACCAAGTAAAAGAGCTGAACAGAAGATTTTAAAGGGTGGCTCAAGAAGACAAAGTAAGGTATTATGATGACATGTGCAAAGACCTGGAGTTAGAAAACCAAAAGAGAAGAACATGCTCAGCATCTCTCAAGATGAAAGAACTGAAGAACAAATTCTGGCCTGGAACTACAATTTTGAAGAATTCCATGGGAAAAATATTGAATGACACAGGAAGCAGCAAAAGAAGATGAAAGAGATGGAAATTTGGAAGACAGCTACCTGACCAACAGACTGAAAGAGATCCATATTTGTGTTCATCCCAAAGAAAGGTGAGCCAACAGAATGCAGATATTACTGAACAATATCATGACACAAGCAAAATTTTGGTGAAGATCATTCAAAAGTTGTCGCAGCAGTAAATTGACAGAGAACTGCTGGAAATTCAGATCGGATTCATTCCCAAAGTCATGTGGATCTTGGCTGAAAGCAGAGAATACCAGAAAGAATACCTGTATTTTATTGACTATGCAAAGGCATTTGAATGTTATAGATAACATTGTGAAAAATGGGAATTCCAGAAACTTCAATCGTGCTCCAGAGGAACCTGTACATAGACAAAGAGGCAGTAGTTGGAACAGAACAAGTGGATACTGCGTGGTTCAAAATCAGGAAAGGTGTGTGTCAGGGATTTACCTTTTCTCCATACTTATTCAATCTGTATGTTGTTGTTAGGTGCCATCGAGTCAGTTCTGACTCATAGTGACCCTATGTACAACAGAACGAAACATTGCCCAGTCCTGCGCCATCCTCACAATCATTTTTATGTTTAAGCTCATTGTTGCAGCCACTGTGTCAATCCATCTCCTTGAGGGTCTTCCTCCTTTTCACTGACCCTCTAGTTTGCCAAGCATGATGTCCTTCTCCTGGAACTGATCTCTCCTGATAACATGTCCAAATTATGTGAGATATAGTCTTGTCATCTTTGCTTCTAAGGAGCATTCTGGTTATACTTCTTCCAAAACAGATTTGTTTCTTCTTCTGGCATTTCATGGTATATTCAATATTCTTCACCAACACCACAATTCAAAGGCGTCAATTCTTCTTTGGTCTTCCTTGTATATCATCCACCTTTCACATGCATATGAGGTGTTTGAAAACACCATGGCTTGGGTCAGGTGCACCTTAGTCTTCCAGGTGACGTCTTTGCTTTCTAACGCTTTAAAGAGGTCTTTTGCAGCAGATTTGCCCAATGCAATGCATCTTTTGATTTCATGGGTATTGATTGTGGATTCATGTAAAATGAAATCCTTGACAACGTCAATCTTTTCTCCATTTATCATGATGTTGCTCATTGGTCCAGTTGTGAAGATTTTTGTTTTCTTTATGTTGAGGTGTAATGCATACTGAAGGCTGTAGCCTTTGATCTTCTTCAGTATGTGTTTCAAGTCTTCTTCACTTTCAGCATGCAAGGTTGTGTCATCTGCATATCACAGATTGTTAATGAGTCTTCCTCCAATCCTGGTGCTGTGTTCTTCTTCATATAGTCCAGCTTCTCAAATTATTTGTTCAGCATATAGATTGAATAGGTATAGTGAAAGGATACAGTCCTGACACACATCTTTCCTGACTTTAAACCACACAGTATCTGTATGCTGAGCAAATAATCTGAGAAGCTGGACTGTATGAAGAAAAACTTGGTATCAGGATGGGTAGAATACTCATTAACAACCTTAGATAGGCAGATGAAACTGCCTTGCTTGCTGAAAGAGAAGATTTAAAGCAGTTACTAATGAAGATCAAAGACTCAGTGTCAGTATGAATTACACATCAACAAAAAGAAAACAAAAACACTGGCAACTGGATAAGAAACAATCAAGATAAATGAAACATCAAGATAAATGAAAAATGGAGAAAAGATTGATGTCAAGGATTTCATTTTACTTGGATACACAATCAACACCCATGGAAGCATCAGTCAAGAAACCAAATGATGTGTTGGGCAAATATGCTGGAAAAGAACTTTCTAAATTGTAAAAAAAAAACAAAGATGTCACCTTGAAGACTAAGGTGCACCAGAAATGAGCCATGGAATTTTCAGTTACCTAATATTCATGTAAAAGCTGGACAATGAATAAGGATGATGGAGGAAGAATTGTTGCCTTAGAATTATGGTGTTGGCAAAGAATATTGAATATACCATGGACTGCCAGAAGAATGAACAAATCTGTCTGTGAAAAAATAAACCAGAGTACTCCTTGGAAAGGAGGATGATGAGACGTCTTCTTATGTACTTTGGACCTGTTATCAGGAGGGACCAGTCCCTGGAGAAGAACATCATGCTTGAGAAGGTAGAAGATCAGTGAAAAAGAGGAAGAGCTTGGATGAGATGGGTTCACACAGTAGCTGCAACAATGGACTTAAATATAGCAATGATTGTGAGGTTAGCACAGACCAGGCAGTGTTTTGCTCTCTTGTACATAAGTTCACTATGAGTCTAAACCTACTTGATGGAACCTAACAACAACAACATACAATTAAGAAACGTTAGTAAGAGACCTTTGCTATGTAAATTCATCTGGGTGATTTATCTTTCAACTTCTACTCCCTTCTCTGCTTTATCTCTATAGAATGAGATTTGAAGGCGGCAGGAAAAAGAGCTGTACTTTGTTAATCCTTCTAGCTGACTGCTGTGAATAGCCTTATTACATCAGATGTATTTACATTTTGAAATGCTTTTGCCAGTGGGGACCTTTTTTACAAAACAAATCCTGGAGATGCAATATTTAAAATTTAAACAACCTATGAGCATTTTCCTAGACACGTGGTGACTTTCAATAAGGTTTCTTCTTATGAGGAATTAATGGTATGTAAAAAAAAAAAAAAAAACTTTTTTTTTTTTAATTCTTTTTTAAGCTAAGAAACAAGTTATTGTGGAGAGAAATGCTTATTTTTCACTTGTTTTATATTCATGCCACAGATAAATGTGAATATAAAAGAATCCTTGTCCTAATTTTGCTTGCTATAAATATTATACTATTATAAATATTAACCTATTATTAATAAGAAAAACACAATATCTAAAATGGAATACACACACACACACACATATATGTATATATCCTTGGAAACTCTATGGGGCAGTTCTACTCTGTCCCGTAGGGTCACTATGAGTCAGAATCAACTCAATGGCAGTGGTTTTATATATACACAATTTATAATCTATCGTGAGGCCAGTTTTTGAACGGTTTTAACCATTTTTTTTAAAAACTCTCCCATAAAGTAGGTTGTTGTTCATTTTTTCTTAAGAATATTTGCTAGTCTCATATATGTAGTACATTGCAGATGCAATAGTCAAATTATAGAGGATTCACATCAAAAGAAGCAAATTGACATCATGGAAGTATATTAAAATTTAGTCTGTCATATTTGCTCTTAGATCACAGATACAGATTTTATTAGTGATACATGAAATTAAATATAGTTGACTGTCTATCAAGCTGTAAGATGCATAAGAAGTAGCTTGAGTATTATTGCTTTTCAGGCCTTTAATTTACACATTCATTATTTCTTCCATGGAAAATCATGTAAAAAGAGTCTTTAAAAGAGTTAATAGCTGATTTTACCAATGCAGAGTTTAAGTAGATGAGGACTGACAATTAGATTTTCCAAAGGCTATATCACTGGTGACCTTGACTAGAGTAATTTTATTAAAATGATGGGGGAAATTATCATTGGAGTAGAGTTAAAGAGATAGGGTAAGTGGGAAAATCAAAGGGAAGAAGTAGAAAAAAAACATTTAAGTGTTTTTGCTATAAAGGGAAGCAGAGAAATGGCATATGAGATGGAGGTGTTAACAGACATAGATTTTAGGGTGACACTGCGAAAATACCTTCTGCATGTAGAAAGAAGCAAGATATCTTTGAGAAATAGAACATCAGAATTGGGGGTTCATGTTGGGGAGAAATAGCTAGAAGTTTGCCCATGTGGAGTAACTGAGATAAGAAAAGATCTTGGTTGCTAAGTAGACATTTGATTGTAATTATTTTGATTTTATTTTGAAAGAAGAGGCAGTTACTGAAAGAGACAAACTGGCTATGTGACATCATGGTACTTTATCCAAGATAAGGGTAGGAATTTGATTGATAAAAATAGAATAGAAGAAAAGACCTGATAAAAAATGTGATAAAAGGTGAACAGACTAGAATATTCAAAGGATTCAACTGCCTAGAATAGATAGACTGGTTGGCAAACATGACAGCCATTGGGCTTTGAATACATTCTGTAAGGCTGAACATGGGACAACTTAGTTCTACATTTTAATGAATTGTATAGACACCATTGTATAAGTGAATTTCAAATAAAGAGATGCATTTTATGAATACATGTTGTCCAGAAGATGAAAAATTAAAGTTGCAGACAAAAATATTGGGTACACCTCATTCAGCTTCCACATTCAGCTCCAACATGTAAAGTGCTTGCAAGCAGTCACTACAGATTTTACAACACAAATTGAACAAACTGTCAAAAAAAAAAACCTATATTTTGATAGGAAGAAGGTTTACTCAGAAATAAAAGGGAGAAGCAAAAGCAACTAATGTAGCAGAGGAGAGAGGAACTACTAAAATAGAGAGAACACTCCAACCATAAGATTGGCAAAAGTCTCAAAAGTTAGGGGAAATATGCTTTTGTTTTAATAGAAACCGAGAGTAAACAAAAAGAGCTTGGTTAATCAAAAGGGCGGTGGTTCAAACCCACTAGCCATTCTGCAGAAGAAAGATGTGAGTCTCCTGCCCCAAAGATTTACAGACTTGGAAATCATATGGGGCAGTTCTACTCTGTCCTACAGGGTTGCTATGAGTCAAAATCGACTCAACCACAATGGGTCTGGTTTTTTGGTTTGGAGAATAAACAAAGCTAGAAAAAACGTAATTGTAGGGAAGCAGAATGAATTGGTGATATCATGGGATAGTAAATCAGAATATCTTACTCTGTTTTTTTTAGTTGCCATTGAGTCAGCTCCAATTCATGGCAACCTCACATATAACAGAACAAAATCTTGTCACTTTGATATACAAAAATGAACTGCAATTGAATTAACAATTTAAATAAAACCCAAAAACCAAACCCACTGCCATTGAGTCGATTCCGACTTATAGCGACCCTATAGGACAGAGTAGAACTGGCTCGTAGAGTTCTCAAGGAGCGCCTGGAAGATTTGAACTGCCGACCTTTTGGTCAGCAGCTGTAGCACTTAACCACTACACCACCAGGGTTTCCCAACAATCTAAATATAAGAAGGAAAACTATAAAACTCTTAAAATAAAATATAGTGGTAAATGTTCATGACCCTGGATTCAGCAATGGATTCTTAGATATGACACAAAAAGCATGAAAGAAAGAAACACATAAGTTGGACTTAATTAAAAGTAAGAATTAATGTCGATACATAATCAAGAAAGTGAAAAGATAACCTGTAGAATGCGGAAAAATATTTGAAAACCATAAATCTGATAAGGGTTGATTATTTATTATCCATAATATATAACTTCCTGCAACTCAATAACAAGAAAGAGAACATCTGAGTTAAAAAATGAGCAGAGAACTTGAATAGACATTTCTCCAAAGTAGATATACAAAAGGCCAACGAGCACATGAAAAGGTCCTCAACATCATTGGTCATTGTTGTTAGGTGCTGTTGAGATGCTTCCAACTCGCAGAGACCCTGTGTGAAACAGAATGAAACACTGTCAGCTCCTGTGCCATCCTCACAATCATTGTTCTGATTGTGCCCATCCTTACTGCAACTGTGTCAATCCATTTTGTTAAGGGTCTTCCTCTCTTTCACTGACCCACTGCTAAACCAAGCATGATGTCCTTCTCCAGGGACTGGTCCATCCAAAAACATGAGGCGAAGTCTCGTCATCCTTGTTCTAAGGAACATTTTGGTTTTACTTTCTCCAAGACAGATTTATTCACGCTTCTGACAGTCCATGGTATATTCAATATTCTTCACAAACATCATTATTCAAAGGTGTCGATTTTTCCTGAGTCTTCCTTATTCATTGTCCAGCCTTCACATGCATATGAGGTAATATAAAATACCACGGCTTGTATCAGGCACACGTTAGTCCTCTAGATGACATCTTTGTTTTTAATATTTTGAAGAAGTCTTTTGCAACAGATTTGCCCTATACATTACATTGTTTCATTAGTGCTACTTCCATAGGCATTGATTGTGGAGACAAGTAAAATGAAATCATTGAAACCTTCTATCTTTTCTCTGCTTATGATGATGTTGCTTATTGGCCCACTTGTGAGGATTTTTGTTTTCTTTATGTTGAGGTACAATCCATACTGAAGGCTGTAGTCTATGATCTTCAACGATAATTGCATCAAGTCCTCTTCAATTTCAGCAAGCATGGCTGTGTCATGTGCATATTGAAGGTTGTTAATGAGTCTTCTTATAATCCTGATGCCGTGGTCTTCTTCATATAGTCCAGGTTCTCAGATTATTTGCTCAGCATACTGATTGAATAAGTACGGTAAAAGGATACAACCATGACACATGCCTTTCCTGGTTTTAAACCATGCAATATCCTCTTGTTCTATTCAGATGACTGCCTCTTGGTCTTGGTGCAGGTTCCTCATGAGCACAATTAAGTGTTCTAGAATTCCCATTCTTTGTAATATTATCCATAGTCTGTTATGTCTTACACAGTTGAATGCTTTCGCATAGTCAATAAAACACAATAATCCTCTTTTTGGTATTCTCTGCTTTCAGCCAAGATTCATCTGCTAGCGACAATGATTTTGATTTAATGTTTTTATATTCAATACACATAAAGCAAAATAAATATATTTTCATTGATGACATACTCAAAACAAAATCTGATTTATGTTTTAATACATTTATTTAAGAAATGCCGTAGAAATAAGTGATCACCAGAAAACTAGGAAAGAAGGCAAAAAATACCAGTAGAATTAACTAATAATGTACAAAAGATATCCTAGCATGAGTACCAGAGACAAGACTTACAATCAAAAGTTAGTGGGATTCCAAAATTAAAAGCAGGAAGAATGTTGGTAGCAATAGAATGGGTAAAAAGCCAGAAAGTATTGAATAAAGAAGGCTTAGTTTTCATCTATCATATAAAGTAAGCAAAAAGTTACGGATAAAACAACAGCAAACAAATGTGCACAAGAAGTTCTTAGTTCAAATTTGAAGTTAGCTCTACCTGCACCCATTGCTGTGGAGTGGATTCCAACTCATAACAGCCATATACAACAGAGCGTAACTGCCTTATAGGGTTTCCAGGGGATGACTGGTGACTTCAAACTGCCAACATTTTGGTTAGCTGCCGAGTTCTGAACCACTGTGCCACCAGGTTTCCAAAGTTAACTCTAGTGTGGCACAAATATGATCAACTTATGAAATGTATGAAAAGAATACCTATTTAACCTGGAGAAAGAATATATCTGCTTTCTGTGGTATAAAAAACTGGATCTGTACAATGCCTCTGGTTGATTCCAATATTTGAGCCCCAAAGGGCCCTGGATTTTTGTACCAAAACTATTTATTTAGCCTGAAATTTATTTTGGCTTGTAGTTGTAGGTGCACCCCAAGCCTCCCTTTCCAATGAAAACGCTTAGAGCTATAAAGGAGTAAGTCTTCCTCCTGGACACAGTAGGTGTCTATGACGTGTCTATTTGCCACTGTGCATCTGTTTCAGCTCTGCCGCACCCAAGAACACCCTTTGTCAGGTCATGAGAGGATAGAAAACTGATAACTCTGCTCTTTTTTTGCTTGTAACTTTCCTCAATAAATCTTGTTTTATTTTACATGTTTGCATGTTGCTGTGCATGATATACAGAGTGACACAACGTTATTATTTATATTTAGCCTAAGGGCAAAATGCAGATTAGTTCATTACAATTACATATAGAAGGGAAGTTTTTCAACCTCTACAACCCAAAAACAAAAACAAAAACACAATAAAGGTTTGGAAGATGAGAGGTGGAAGGAGAAAGAGAAGTTGAGAAAATTTTAAGAGTATCAATAAGCATATTTTACTTGTGTATAGCCACAAGCTAATGTCTGAAGTGAGACTACAGGCAGGTATCTATGTAATTTCAAGTTAAAAAGTAGACTAATTTAAAAAAAAAAAAGTTTTATGGCAACAAATCAACAATTTGTAGAAGTGGAGAAGGATTAGATAAAATTGCATCTTTCATATCTGGGGTTTGATAGATTATGTTTACAAACGATGATCAGGAAATGCCAGCGTGAGCATGTTATTTATTTTTATGGGGCTAAAATCATGCAATCTCTTAAAGTATAAATGTTCTTGAATCTGGGGGAGGGGGGATTGGGGAGACTGCAAGTGAGAAAACTTAAGTCACAGAAAATGTTATTTTTGTAAACCCTTCTGTAGCCATTGATTTTGCAATCATCATAAAAAAATAGTGGTCTAGAAATTTACGTTATGGTGGATAGTTACACAATGTATAAGGCTAATAAAGTGGGAGTCATTAGAGAGAGCCATTTTCAACAATGCTGAGAGTTTTGGACTGAATCTTAGATAAAGCTACCATAGAGGTTTTATTTGTTTTCTGTTGTTACCATAACAAATGTCCACAGTTTGGTGGCTTAAAACAAGACCAGTTTGTTATCTCACAGTTCCATAAGTTAGAAGTCTAGCTCAATGTGACTGGATTCTCTGTTCAAGGTATCATGGAGTAAAGTCAAGTCATCTACCAAACTGCAGTTCTCCTTTGGGGTTTGGGATCCTCCTAAAAGCTCGCTGGTTGCTGGCAGATTTCTTTTTTTTTTTTCTTTTCTACATGACTCTTCCCATCTTTGGAATTGACTTGACAGCAACAGGGAGGGTCTTCCCATCTTCAAGCTGGTAATGATATATGGAGTCTTTCTCCTGTTTCAAATTTCTGTGACGTCCTTTTCTGCCCTGTGCTTCAGCTTTAGGGGTTCTTGTGATTACATTGGTTCCATCTGGATGATCCAAGGTAATGTCCCCATATTAAGGTCAGGTAATTAGTAACCATAATTATGTCTGCAAAGCTTTTTGCTCTGTAATGTAACATATTCATGGTAGAACACCAGGGGGCAAAGATCAGGGGAGCCTAAATGCTGTCAGCCACAGAGATGGACTTCAAATTTCATATTAGTCAAAAATGATGTAGCAGGCACCTGCAATTCTATCTGTCCAGTTATTTAAACTCATTTCTATATTTGAGCAAAATCCCTTGTAAACAATTATTAGTTGGAGGTAAAACCATACTTTGACTACAGACTCAAATATTTCAGATATTATTTCCTGGCAGAAAAGATGTAGTAGTAGGATTTAGGATGTGCCAGTCAGATGCCCTTGTTCCTGGAAAGTATTGACACAAAGGAGCAGGAGCCATTGGACTCTTCCCTAGCAGCTTTTTTTTTTGGTATGATTCTGTCAACTATGCATCATCCTTTTAATAAATCCCTTTTCTGCTGAATTCAGTGAAAAATTGCTGAAAAGCAATTTTTCATGAATCTCACATGTGTCTTTACATTTTGTGAGTGAGGTACTGATTGTTCTTTGTTCTGGATTATCTTTTTAAGTATATTTTTATAGCAAATCGTCTTGGGAGACAGAGATAGTGTCTCCCTCTGGAGAAAATAGCAGATTTATTTACAGTCTTGGAAGATAGAGTGTCTTCCTCTGGAGCAAAGGGCAGAATTTCGTACATCCTTGAAAGACAGAGATAGTGCCTCCCTATAGACAAATGGCAGGTGTGCTTATAGCCAGGGAAGACAAAGTGCCTCCTGCCAGAGCTAAAGACACACGTTTTTTTCCTTAAAAAGAACTAAATCTTTTTAGGACGACTAAAAGATTCAGATTTCCTAAGCTCGAAGTTCCTCTTCTGTATTATACCCAGTGCATGTGAAGGCATCCATCTTGGCTCTTCTAAATCACCCCATGGGACTTTGAGGCAGTGAAGTAAATATGCTGATATTTATGCTTCTTCCTGTGTTGTGAGTAATATGGTCCTTTTGTTCTGACCTAGGAGTCTCCCTGCAAGCTGAAAAAAATTTGAGTCATCACAATTCTCAGCATAACTCACAATGTATCTTGCATCAATGGGTGAAACTCTGGATGTTGTAGGATGCATTATTTCTGGCCACCAGGGATGAAATTCTAATGCTCTTATTTACATAGCCAGAAAGAATAGCAAGAGGGAAGTTCTAAGAAGTATGGCATAAAATGGTCCCATCCAATGGTGCTAAATAACTTAGAACAATTGAGCATCTTTCTATTTTAATCTCATATATAGACCGAAAACCAAGGGCTTTCTAGAACTACACACACACACACACACACACACACATGCACACAAATCACCAATGGATGAAGAGGTATTTTCAAAAGTAGACCACAGGTGTAATTGTTTTTCAATAAAAAAAAAAGAAAAAAATCTGAAGAAAATATTAAAAATCATTTTTTATCCCCAAATTAATGTCTAATACCAAGGAGCAGCTGGTGGATTTGAACTGCTGACCTTTTGGTTAGCAGTCAAGTGCTTAACCACTGTGCCATGTTAAGTCACAGAAATATGGGGAAAAGAAAAATTATCCATACCTGCTTTACAGTAATTATTTAGGAATTTGGAAAATTAAAAAAAAAAAATTGTCCAATTTATTTGCAACTCCATGAAAATAAACAGAGATGCAATAATGATTAGAGACAAGGGTGACTGGATAGCTTTCTCCACATCCACGTGGTAACTGACCTGTTTACATTCATCAAGTTTTCTGGAGTCCATCTTTTAATCAAACCATTTTTCCAATTTAACCTCCAAGCTATTATATTTATGCATTTTATTTAATTATTTTGGAAGGTAAAAAAATGTACCTACTCTATTATCCAAGAGTCTACATCATGTTTTTCTGATGTTTTGGAAAGTTTTTGTTCTTTGCTATTTTTATAGGTGCTATTTTGACAATATTTATTTATAACAGAATCTAATTTTCCTATAAACTTTATACTATATTCAATCCCAAAATTACTAAGCCCCACTTTTCTCACCCATCTCCACTTCTATTTGTTGTCTATGATTATATTTGGAATATTGACATCAGAAAAAAAGGGTCCAGAGGCCAGAGCCAACAGGGCACTATAGACAGAAGAACCATGCAATCCTGCTGCAGCAAAGACTGGAAAAATTAAGTTAAACAGACACAAGCGTCAATCCTGGAACTCTAAGCATCAAATAAAGGAATAAAGAACTCCATCAAGCCCTGAAAAGAATAAGAAACTGTCAGAGAACAGAGAAAGAGGAGAGCTCTGGAGTACAAGACCTCTACCAGCTAACGTGACACAAATTCTCTGTCTTGGACTACAGCCACCAAGGAACGCAAACAAGGAGTATGGGTCGCCAACTTCACAGAGCTCCCAGCAGGGGGCAGAACACCCAGTAACCAGGGATAAATGCTTTCCCAACCCACCCCCCACCCACCTTGCCTCTACATGGCCTCTGCTGCTTTCCAACAGGCCACTGTCACTTGGCAGAAGAGAAACCAACTTACTGCCACCAGGTCTGCCTTGACCCCACCGATGAGCCCCTTCAGCACCATTTTTGATTTTTTGTTTGTTTAGTGAAAAACTAATTTGCTCTGTAAACTTTCACCTAAAAGTACCATAAAAAAATGAAAACCAAAACCACTGCCCCCCCAAAAAAATGGCCCAAAATATGCACCTGAAAAGGAAATATAAAAATTTTAAAAATACATGTTTTAAAGACAGAATTTGAAAAAAACAATTTCAGTAATAAAGAAATCCAGAATCTCCAATTGAAAGTAGTCAGAAAAATTCATACAGTATGACCAATATTGAGATATTAAATTGTCAGTTTATTTTATATAAAAATAATTTTTAAATGTATAGCAGCCTACAGAGAATTTTTTTTTTTTTAATATTAAAAAAAGGCTAAAATCATGTTGGCAGCGCAATTTTCCACAGCGTCATTCTGTTTTAGCATGATTGTGTCCTCATTAACTGGAACAGGTCCAGTGCATATTAACCCATTGCGGTCCAGTCGATTCTGACTCATAGCGACCCTATAGGACAGAGTAGAACTGCCCCATACGGTTTCCAAGGAGCGCGTGCTGGATTCGAACATCTGACCTTTTGGTTAGCAGCCGTAGCTCTTAACCACTATGTTACCAGGGTTTCCCAGTGCATAGTAGAAGTTGAATAAATATTTGATATGTTCCATGAAGGAAGAAATAAATTATTTAATGAAGATTCAAAAAAAAAGCCCAATGCCTGCTAGGTTCTCAAGAAAAGAACTGACATATGACTTTTATGTGAAAGCTGTCATTGAACTGTAAAAAACAAAATAAGCAAATATTATTAAACATATACTAATATGGCTCCCATGATTTTTTAAATGAATTATTAAGATATCATTTTAGTCAGTCAAGTAATCAATAGAGACCTTACTCATGAATGTTAAAAGAAAGTATTTGATTCATTGGAATATAGGGTAAAAACTTTTCATGTATGTACTTATAAAAATGTTTACTATTATATTGTCATGCTTTAAAAACAATGTACATATTTGGGAGAGAAGTAGAAGAAAATTTGAGAGATATAAATATGATGATTTTTCTTCTCTTTTATTGTCAAAGGGAGTTGAAATTCAAAAGTTGTTGAAAGCTAATAATTGTAATAATAGAGGTCAAAATATTTAAGGTACCAAGAAACAGAAAAATTCAACATAAAATAGTATGTGAAGTATATATGCAATATTTTTAAAATTGATAGGATCCAATAGACGGCTGTAATGTAATCTGGGGCATTCACCCACAAGATTTGATAAATATTACTATTTCCCGTATTGCTCTAATCTGTTAATTTTAATAATATGCACAAGCAGAACCAAAGGACAACTGCAAGACACACAGAATAGCATTTCCCTCATCTCTGCCATAGGCTATTTAGTAGATTTTACAATTGTCTTTATAGTCATTATCTGTAACAGTATGTCATATTTTTGTATGTGCTTTTTGCAGCAAAATCTTTTCTCTGAAATGTTATTACATGTGTCACAACTGATACTTGTCGATTTAGTTATACACATTTGTTGTTGTTGTTATGTGATTTTGAGTCTGTTTCGAATCACTGTGACCCTAGTTACAACGGAACAAAAACTGTCTGGTCCTGCCCCTCACAATTATTGCTATATTTGATCTCATCGTTCCAGTCAATCCATCTTGTTCAGAGGCTTCCTCTTTTTCGATCACCCTCTTCTTTACTAAAGGAGCCCTGGTGGTGCAGTGCTTAAAGTGTTCAACTGCTAATCAAAAGGTCGGTGGTTTGAAACCACCAGTGGCTCTGCGGAGAAAAGATACGGCAGTCAGCTTCCATAGAGATTTACATTCTTGGAAACCCTGTGGTGTCACTATGAATTGGAATCCACTCAATGGCAGTGGGTTTAGTTTTGGTTTTCTTTTTTACTAAGCATGATGTCCTTCCCCAGCGCCTGTTCCCGCCTGAAAACATATCCATAGCAGGTAAGTCCAAGTCTTGCCATTATCTCTTCTAAGGAGATTTCTGGCTATACTTCTTCCAAAACAGATTTGTTGGTCCTTCTGGCAATCCAGGGTATATTCAATATACTTCCACAACCATAATTCAAAGACATCAGTTCTTGGGTCTTCCTTATTAATTGTCCAGCTTTCACATGCATATATTGCCATTGAAAATACCATGGCTTGCGTCAGGCTTACCTTAGCCCTCAAGGTGACATCTTTGCATTTCAACACTTTCAAAAATTCTTTTGCAGCAGATTTTCCCAATGCAATACATTGTTTGATTTCTTGACTACTCCTTCCATGGGTGTTGATTATGGATTCAAATAAAATAAATTCCTTGACAATTTCAATATTTTCTCTAGTCATCACAATGTTGCTTACTGGTCCAGTTGTGAGGATTTTTGTTTTATGTTGAGGTGTAATCCATACTGAAGGCTGTGGTCTTTGAACTTCATCAGTAAGTGCTTCAAGTCTTCTTCACTTTCAGCAGGAGAGTAGTGTCATCTACATATTGCAGGTTGTTAATGAGTCTCCTTCTAATTCTGGTGCTGTGTTCTTCATATAGCCCAATTTCTCAGATTATTTGCTCAGCATACAGATTGATTTAAGTATGGTGAAAGGATACAATCCTGATGCTCAGCTTTCCTGATTTTAAATCATGCAGTAACTCTTGTTCTATGTGAGCTACTTCTTCTTGGTCTATGTACAAGTTAAGCATAAGCACACCTAATTGCTCTATAATTCTCACTCTTCTCAATGTCATCCACAATTTATCATGATCCACACAGTTGAATGTCTTTGCATAGCCAATAAAATGCAGGTAAACGTATTTCTGGTATTCTCTGCTTTCAGCCAAGATACATCTTACATCAGCAATGATATTCCTGGTTCTACATCCTCTTCTCCACCTGGCTTGAATTTCTTGAAGTTTTTTTGTGGATGTACTGCTGCAACTGTTTTTGAATTATCTTCAGCAAAATTTTACTAGCATTCGATATTAACGGTATTGTTCAATAATGTCCATATTCTGTTGGATCGTCTTTCTTTGGAATGGCACAGATATGAATTTCTTCCAGTTGGCTGTTTTCCAAATATCTTTGCATAGACAAGTAAGTGCTTCCGGTGCTGCATCCTTTTGTTGAAACATTACAATTGATATTCTGTCAATTCCTGGAGATTTGTTTATGAATTCCCTCAGTGTGGCTTGGAATTCTTCATTCAAAATCTTTGATTCTTGGTCATATGCTACCTTCTGCAGTGGTTGAATGTCTGCTAATTCTTTTTCGTACAGTGATTCTGTGTATTCCTTCCATCTTCTTTTGATCCTTCCTGTGCCTTTTAATACTTTCCCCATAGAATCCTTCAATATTGCAACTCCAGGCTTGAATTTTTTCTTCAGTTCTTTCAGCTCGAGAAATGCTGCGTGCATTCTTCCTTTTTTGGTCTTCTACCTCCAGGTCTTTGCACGCTTCGTTATAATACTTCACTTTCTCTTCTAGGGCAGCCTTTTGAAATCTTCTGTTCAGCTCTTTTACTTCTTCATTTCTTCCTTTTGATTTAGCATCTCTATGTTCAAGACCAACTTTCAGAGTCTCTTCTGACATCCATTTTTGCCTTTTTTTTCTTTCCTGTCTTTTTAATGACTTCTTGCTTTCTTCATGTATGATGTTCTTGATGTCATTCCACAACTTGTCTGGTCTTTGGTCATTAGTGTTCAACGCATCAAATCTATTATTGAGATGGTCTCTAAATTCAGGTGGATTATACTCAAGGTTGTATTTTGGCACTCATGAACTTGTTCTAATTTTCTTCAATTTCAAATTGAACTTGCATATGAGCAATTGATGGTCTATTCTGCAGCTGGCCCCTGACTTTGTTCTGACTGATGATATTGAACTTTTCCATTGTGTCTTTCCACAGATGTAATCAATTTGATTCCTGTGTGTTCTATCAGGTGAGTTCCATGTGTATAGTTGCAGTATATGTTGTTGGAAAAAAAAAGTTTTTGCAATGAAGAAGTCACTGGTCTTGCAAAATCCTATCTTGAAATGTTCTTTTTGATTTTAAAAGTGAAACTATTCCTTTTCCATTTGTCATTCCCAGCATAGTAGACCATGTTTGTCTGATTAAAAATGGTTATTATGAGTCCATTTCAGCTCACTAATGCCTAAGATATCTTCAAGCATTCCATTTCATTTTTGACAACTTCCAATTTTCTTTGATTTATACTTCATACGGTCCATGTTCCAATTATTAGTGCATATTTGCAGCTTTTTCTTCTCATTTTGAGCCGTACCTCGCCAGCATATGGATGTCCTGAGAGCTTTACTCCACACATGTCATTCAGGTAGACTCTACTTTTAGGTGGCAGCTTTTCTCCAGTCATATTTTGAGTGCTTTCCAATTGAAGGGCTCACCTTCTGGCACTATATCGGACGATTGCTATATATTTTTTTTTTTTTAGAAGTAGATCGCCAGGTCCTTCTTAGTCTGGAAGCTCTGCTAATATCTGTCAACCATGGGTAACCCTCCTGGTATTTGAAATACCAGTAGCATAGCTTCCAGTATCACAGCAATATACAAGCCACCACAAAAGGACAAACTGACAGATGAGTGGCGGTATATACCTCTAACTAATGTAAAGTATTTTATCGTGTGAGTAAAATACAGTAAATTTTCCATTAACCTATTGATGATAATATAGTTTATTTTATTTTGTTGCTGTAATAATCATAGATAAAACATAACATTAAAATAGAAAGAAAAACAAAACCTAGTTGCTGAGCTTAAAAAAAAAAATAAGAAGGAATTTCAAGAAAAAAGTTGAAAGTAAAAAGGTAGTGTTATTTATATGTTTTGAAAACCAAAAGGAACTGAAACCCAGAACAGTGTACTCACAGTTAGTGCTCAGGGCATCAGGGTTACAGGACAAGTGTACAGATCCCTTACTGAGCAGTGGCCACGCTTCTAATGTCTCAGAGAAAAGCAGACTTTGACTTAAGCCTGCCCAAGGCAGTAAGCCAGAACTGAGAGTCTGACAAAACATTGGAATTTTCCCTGCAGTGAAAGAGGCAGAAAAATATGTCTACAAACCCAGACAAGCAAAGAAGGTTGGTCTTTATTCATGCCTCCCATAAGTAATCTAAACGCAAAGACTGTCATACATTTCTACAAATACGCTACATCTGGGATGCGGGGTGCATCTTCCTATAAATGAAGGTAAGCACTGGTCCTTAACTGGCAAAATCCCTGAGAGACCTGCAGAAGCAACAGTAGAAATGCTGCCGCAGTATTTGTAGACAAGGTACATACGATGCACACATGGAGTTGGGTGGGGTTGTGGTGGCCAGGAAGTAGGGGAAGCACTACAGTAATAACTGAGAATGAGTTCAAGCTTTCAAGAAAAAGGTCCACCAAGGGGAGGGTTAAGACCAAAACATAAGAAAATAGAAAGATCAGAAAATACATTTTAAACAATTTAAAATTAAAAATGAATTATATAAACTGAAAAAATGTATAAAAGATGTTCAAAAGTCATAAATAAAATTAATAGAGCAGATTTTAAAGAAAAAGATAAGTAAAAAGACATATAGTCTTTGAAATTAAAGCTCCCTTGGGGAGATTTAAATATAAATAACCTGTTGCCATCAAGTCAATTCTGACTCATAGTGACCCTACAGGACAGAGTAATACTGCCCCATAGGGTTTCCAAGGAGCACCTGGTGGGTTTGAACTGCCGACCTTTTGGTTAGCAGCTGAGCTCTTAACCACTGGACCATCACGGCTCCGTTTTTAAACTATGAACTGAAAAATGTATTTTAGAAAATAAAACCGAGAAACCTTGCAACTAGAGATACACATATTTTAAAAAATTAAAATGTTAAAAATGGAGAAACATTGAATGTAGAATGACAATATTCAAACTCCATGTGATATTGAAATAATGAAAAAACAGAAAGAAGATTATTGGGGAATGCTAATTGTAACACATGAAGATTGAATTGTCCAGAATTGATGAAAGGTATGTCATATATTGGGTTAAAAAAAGTATAGTCAGTTTTGAGCAAGAATGTTTTTATTAGCAGCCCTTGAGTTGGCCACAACTCATGGCTACTCCATGCACAACAGGATCTGGTCATTGTGATCCATAGGATTTTAATTGACTAATTTTCAGAAGTAGGTAGCCAGGACTTTCTTCCTAGTCTGTCTTTGTCTAGATGCTATGCTGAAACCTGTTTATCACTATAGCAACACTCAAGCCTCTACTGACAGACAGGTGGTGGCTGTGCGTGAAGTGCATTGGTTAGAAACTGAACCCACATCTCCCTCATGGAAGGTGAGAATTCTACTACTGAACTACCACTGCCCTCCTGGGCAGGAATAATAAAAATAAATTCATACAGAGAGATCATACTAAAATTGCAGAATGAAAGGCAAAGGGTTGGAGTCTAGGAAAATCACAAAAAACAAGCAGAGAAAATAAATCACCTAACTAAACTAAGCCAGAAACAATAAAAAACCTATTGATAACAGATGCTCCATCAGCAAGACTGGAGACAAGATGGTAATGCAATATTGTCAAATTGCTGAGAGTTAGTTCGGTATCAGGATGGAATGGGGCAACTCGGTGCTGTGAGGAGTAAATCCTTTGGACAAGACAGGAAGTCATGGTTTTCTCTTTTCCTCTCACTGCTGCCAACTTTAGGCCTCAGAACAAACCACCATCCCCACTGAGCCCTGATGTTTTTTAGCAAGATCAAAAAGAATAATTGTTGGCCAACCATCTCCTGTCCTCAGGAAGTCAGAGGGGCATGATGCAGCAGGATGTTTGTTAGCAGGATTAAAAAGATACAATTAGTTATTTTGGCTGGGGGTAAAAAACAGCTGCACGAGGAAGTTTTCTTAGTCTCCCCAGCTATGGTGCGGGTGGGGGACACATAGATAGCACAAGTTTACAGTCCACCCAAGTGTTCCTACCTGGCCAGGAGGAGACTGGCAGTAGGTAAAGTCCCATTTAATCCTTTACCCATTGCACCAAACAGGTGGGAGGTTAAGAGTCGTCATCTCTGACCAGACAGGACAGTTTTTTAGCCAGGGGAGATACTGTTCATTATGGAACTTTTCCTGTTGTATGCTGTCTGATTCTTGTAAATAATAAGTAATAAAAGCTATTTTCCATGTTCAGGTGTGTTCAGGCTCTGATCTATTGGTGCCCTTTTTCTAAATGCCTCATGGTAATCAAGAAATCGGATACAACCTGTAAGCACCGTGAAGATTTAGAGTGTTACAGTTACGGTACTTTGAGCAGGACATTTTGTCCTGCAGGGGTCTTCAAACAACTATGTTTAAGTAGAAGGAAATGGTATTTGTCAATAGAAAGTCATCTTATTTATTTTTAATCACTAATTGTATTTCATTAATGCCACACAAATAAAATTTTGCTGAAGATCATTTAAAAGCCATTGCATCAGTGCAATTGACAAGGAACTGTTGCAATTTCAATCCAGATTCAGAAGAGAATGTGGAAGCAGGGATATGATTGGGCTGATGTCAGACGGATCATGGCTGAAAGCAGAGAATATCAGAAAGATGTTTACCTCTGCTTTGTTGGCTATGCAAAGGCATTTGACTGCGGATTATAACAAACTAAGGATGACGTTGCAAAGAATAAGAATTCCGGAACACTTAATTGAGCTCAGGAGGAACCTGTTCTTAGATAAAGAGGGAGTCATTTGAACAGAACAAGGAGATACTAGGTGGTTTAAGGTTAAGAAAGGTGTGTGTCATGGTTGTATCCTTTCACTGTATTAATTCAATCTGTATGCTGAGCAAATAATCCAAGAAGCTGGACTATATGAAGAAAAACTTGGTATCAGGATTAGAGGGAGACTCATTAACAACCTGTGTTATGCAGATGACACAGCCTTGCTTGATGAAAGTGAAGAGGACTTGAAGCACTTACTAATGAAGATCAAAGACTACAGCCTTCAGTAAGGATTACATCTCAACATAAAGAAAACAAAAATCCTCACAACTGGACCAATACGTAACATTATGATAAATGGAGAAAAGATTGAAGCTGTCAAGGATTTAATTTTACTTGGGTCCACAATCAACACCCATGGAAACAGCAGTCCAGGAATCAAAGGACACTTTGCACTGGGCAAATCTGCTGCAAAGGACCTCTTACAAGTGTTTAAAAGCAAAGATGTCACTTTAAAGACTAAAGTGTGCTTGACCTAAGCCATGGTGTTTTCAACCAACTCATATGTTTGTGAAAGCTGGACAATGCATAAGGAAGACTGAAGAAGAATTGATGTCTTCGAATTATGGTGTTGATGAAAAATATTAAATATAATATGGGCTGCCAGGAGAACGAAGAAACCAGTCTTACAAGAAGTACAGCCAAGATGTTCCCTAGAGGCAAGGATAGTGAGACTTTGCCTCACATACTTTGGACATGTTATCAGGAGGGACCAGTCCCTGGAGAAAGACATCATACTTGGTAAAGCAGAGGGTCAGTGAAAAAGAGAAAGACCCTCAGTGAGATGAATTGACGTAGTGACTGCAACTATGGGCTCAAGCATAACAAGGATAGTAAGGATGGCGCAGGACCGGACAGCATTTGGTTCTCATAGGGTAGTTATGAGTCGAAACCAACTGGAAACCACGTAGCAACAACAAAAAAAATTCTACCTTACCCAATATCAGCTTTGTGCTCCTGTTTTTATGTTTTTTTCTTTTAATTTGCATCTTCTGCGCTGGGATTTTTTTTTTTGTGGGGACTTGGTTTTGCCTAGAAATATTCAGCAAAAATTAACATAATTGAATTTTGCAACTTAATTCAATTGGAGATTTGTCATGTTTTAATAAAATTGTTTAACCATTTGCATTTATTATCATAATTTGTACCCTCAGCTTTTCTCTGTCAGGTTTTGTTTTAATTTTCTTAACACTATGTTTGTTTCTTATGTCCTTCTTATTGTCTTTACTTTTTGTTATGCTGACCATGTTTTCTTACTCTTACTTTCTAAAATTGTTTATAATTGTATGTGTGTGTGTGTGTGTACACACATATGTATATGTATATATATGTATAGTGTATATTTATATAACATTACATTTGTATTTTAAAGTCCCACTTGACTTATGTTTTTTAAAGACGAGAGCATAACAGAAATGTTTTACCTTGATCTATTAAAGATTAGCAATTTACAACATATTCCTCTTACACTTTCCTCAGTTTATATCCAAGTGTGAAAAGAAAGTCTAAAGATTTATACCTAAATATTGTTTCTTTCTCTTTCATAACAGAACTTTTTCTCCCAAAATATGTACATAAAATATTTTAATTTTTATTTAATAATATAAACTGTTTTACCAGCATTATTTCCCTGTTTTAACTTAGATATACACCAGGATTGGAAAAATAAAGATAAATATTCACTGCTTACATTTTATAACACAAACTACCAAATTTGAGCTACTTATTTATTTATTTCCTTACTTGATCATTTATGACTGCAGGTGGTGCTTTATAGGAAAACTACAACAAAGAACAATGCTTTGAATCTTGAATATTTTAGTATACAGTGCAGTTGTCTTTTATCATGAAGAAAGTTATACCTTTTGACTATTCATTGTAAACTCATATCACTGCACCAGGGACAAAATCAGAGGAAAGATTGCTATGTTATTTGTATAGAACAATGTTTCTTTCACCCCTTATCCTCTGGATATTTTCTTGATTTTCTAAAAAATTACATTTAAAAGAGTTTGCCAAAGTAAGTCTAGGCATTAAAAAAAAAAAAGACTGTCGCTGTCGAGTCGATTCTGACTCATAGCGACCCTATAGGACAGGGTAGAACTGCCCCATAGGATTTCCAAGGAGCGGCTGGTGGATTCAAACTGCTGACCTCTTGGTTAGCAGCCGTAGCACAGATGTCCTTCATTTGAATGTGTTGATAAACACACACAAATTTTTCCTCCAATCAGGAAAATTTTCTTCTACTCCATCATTACAAGATGCTTTTCTTTCATTTATTCTATAATTTTCTTCAAGAACTGCAATTATTTCTCCTTTGAATTACTATCATTTTCTTCCAAATGACTTTTCCTTTATTTCCCATGATTTTAATTTTCCTGTCTTTTATCTTTCATGTCACTCCTGAACATAAATGATTTATAGCTGTCTTAGTTACTGTTGAAACACAAATACCACAAGTAGGTTACTTTAAAGAATAGAAGTTTATTTTCTCACAGTTCTGGAGGCTAAAAGTTCAAGGAAGTATCTCAGCCTCCTCAGTAGCCCAGTGCATTCCTTGGTTCCTTAGCAATCCTCACATTGCATGTGTCTTTCCCCAAGGTGTGCATGTGCCTATCTGTCTGTGTTCATTCTGATCTTTTTATCACTCAGAAGAGATTAGATTTGTTGTTGTTAGGCGCCATCCAGTCAGTTGACTCATAGTGACCCTATGCACAACGGAACAAAACACTGCCCAGTCCTGAGCCATCTTTACAATCGTTGTTATGCTTGAGCTCATTGTTGCAGCCACTGTGTCAATCCACCTCGTTGAGGGTCTCCCTTTTTTCCGCTGACCCTGTACTCTGCCAGGCATGATGTCCTTCTCCAGGGACTGATCCCTCCTGACAACATGTCCAAAGTACGTAAGACGCAGTCTCGTCATCCTTGCCTCTAAGGAGTATTCTGGCTGTACTTCTAAGACAGGTTTGTTCATTCTTTTGGCAGTCCATGGTATATTTAATATTCTTTGCCAACACCACAATTCAAAGGCGTCAATTCCTCTTCGGTTTTCCTTATTCATTGTCCAGCTTTCACATGCATATGATGTGATTGAAAAACCATGGCTTTGGCAGGCGCACCTTAGTCTTCAGGGTGACATCTTTGTTCTTCAACACTTTGAAGAGGCCTTTTGCAGCAGATTTGCCCAATGCAGTGCGTCTTTTGATTTCTTGACTGCTGCTTCCATGGCTGTTGATTGTGGATCCAAGTAAAATGAAATCCTTGACAACTTCAATCTTTTCTCCATTTATCATGATGTTGCTCATTGGTCCGGTTGTGAGGATTTTCTTATGTTGAGGTACAATCTGTACTGAAGGCTATGGTCTTTGATCTTCATTAGTAAGTGCTTCAAGTCCTCTTCACTTTCAGCAAACAAGGTTCTGTCATCTGCATAACGCAGGTTGTTAATGAATCTTCCTCCAACCCTGATGCCCCATTCTTCTTCATATAGTCCAGCTTCTCGTATTATTTGCTCAGCATACAGATTAAATAGGTATGATGAAAGACTACAACCCTGGCACACACCTTTCCTGACTTTAAACCAATCAGTATCCCCTTGTTCTGTCCAAACAACAGCCTCTTGATCTATGTAAAGGTTCCTCATGAGCACACTTAAGTGTTCTGGAATTCCCGTTCTTCACAATGTTATCCATAATTTGTTATGATCCACACAGTCGAGTGCCTTTGCATAGTCAGTAAAACACAGGTAAACATTCTTCTGGTATTCTCTGCTTTCAGCCAGGATCCATCTGACATCAGCAATGATATCCCTGGTTCCACGCCCTCTTCTGAAACCGGCCTGAATTTCTGGCAGTTCCCTGTCGATATACTGCTGCAGCTGTTTTTTGAATGATCTTCAGCAAAATTTTGCTTGCGTGTGATATTAATAATATTGTTCTATACTTTCCATATTCAGTTGGATCACCTTTCTTGGGAATAGGCATAAATATGGATCTCTTCCAGTCAGTTGGTCAGGAAGCTGTCTTCCATATTTCTTGGCATAGATGAGTGAGCACCTCCAGCGCTGCATCTGTTTGCTGAAACATCTCAATTGATATTCCATCAACTCCTGGAGCCTTGTTTTTCACCAATGCCTTCAGAGCAGCTTGGACTTCTTCCTTCAGTGGCGTCAGTTCCTGATCATATGCCACCTCTTGAAATAGTTGAACATCCTCTGATTCTTTTTGGTGTAATGACTCTGTGTATTCCTTCCATCTTCTTTTGATGTTTCCTGCATCGTTTAATATTTTCCCCATGGAATCCTTCACTATTGCAACTCGAGGCTTGGATTTTTTCTTCAGTTCTTTCAGCTTGAGAAACTCTGAGCATGTGCTTCCCTTTTGGTTTTCCATCTCCAGCTCTTTGCACATGTCATTATAATACTTTGTCTTCTCGAGCAGCTCTTTGAAATCTTCTGTTCAGTTCTTTTACTTCATTAATTCTTCCTTTTGCTTTAGCTGCTTGATATTGGAGAGCAAGTTTCAGAGTCTTCTCAGACATCCACCTTGGTCTTTTCTTTCTTTCCTGTCTTTTCAATGACCTCTTGCTTTCTTCATGTATGATGTCCTTGATGTCATTACACAACTCGTCTGATCTTCAGTTACTAGTGTTCAATGTGTCATATCTATTCTTCAGATGGTCTCTAAATTTAGGCTTAAAATCCACCTTATACGGGCACTGACTCAACTGATTAATTACATCGCATTAGATTGCATTTTAGACGTTGATTACGTTAGTTTATATTACATATAGAGCTGTAGGTGTTAGAATTCCAACATGGGTTTTGGATGGGGGGCAGAATTAAATCCATAACGGTAGCCTATAGAACTTAAGGATTTATAGTCTACATGTGATTTATTTTCTCTGGTGTGTATTTTGATTTTGCTGTTAGATTATATCTTGAGAATTGTTTTCATCCCATTTATGTACTTTTATACCTGGTACTATTTTCTTTTTATTCTTCTCCCATTATAGCTGTCTCTTATTTGATGGAGTCCAGGCATTCTTGCCTAATATTCGAAATATCAAAGTGTTAATATAAATGTGTTAGAACTTTCAATAGAGTCTTTTCTATTTAGGGAGATGTTTCCTTTTATTAGCTATATTTGTTCATAGTGTCATATTTTTCTCGTTAGCTACTTGTAAAACTCAGCATTTGCCTATGTATAAAGCTTGCTGATTATCAACATTTAAGAACCATTAATTATCCATTTTTCTACTCCTTTTCATCATATTATGTTTCTAAATCCTAGAATGTCACACCCCATTACTAAATTGTTTAATAACTTCATATTTCTTCAGAATTAATTTTCCAGTTTTAACATCTATATTGAGGCACCATCAACAGATAGTAAATTGAACATATCCAAAGTGAACAATTGGAAAAATTTTGACATATATACACGCATACATACATATATATCTCAAATTGGAAACCCTGGTGGCATAGTGGTTAAGTGCTACGGCTGTTAACCAAAAGGTCAGCAGTTCGAATCTACCAGGCGCTCCTTGGAAACTCCACCAGGCAGTTCTACTCTGTCCTGCAGGGTTGCTGTGAGTTGGAATTGATTTGAGGGCAACTTTTTTTTTTTTTCATCTCAAACTAGGAAATGTAAACTTCACCCACAAAGTATCCTTTTGCCACTTTGTAAAATCTTCCTTCCACCTTTTTTTTTAATCATCCACACTCATTGCCACACTCAGGCGATCACTGATCTGCTTTCTGTTTCTATGAATTAGTTTGCGCTTTCTAAAATTTTATATAAATAAAATCAAACGGTATGCATTTTTGTCTAAATTTTAACTCAGGGTAATTATTTTGAGAATGATCTATGTTGTGTTTATCAACAGGTCAGTCTTTTTTATTTCATGGGTATACTACACTTTGAGTATCTTTTCAATTGTTTGTGGACATTTATATTGTTTTCAGCATTGTTCTTTTAATAGAAAACTTCTATGATATTTGTGTACAAGTCTTTTATGGAAATATGTGCCATTTATCTTAGTCTATACAGAGTTATAGTACTTGTACATTTAACTTTTAAGAAACTGACCAACTGTTTACCAAAGTGGTTGTACCATTTACAGTTCTACCTATAGTATATGCTTGGCACTGTTAGGCTTTTTAATTTAAGACACTCTAACAGGGGCATAAGAGTCCTTGGGTAGTGGAAACAGTTAATATATTAATTCTAGTAAGTACGCTAGTTTAGAAAAATTTCATGGATTAACCTTAAAAGAAATGTTTTCATAAAAATATAATGAAAATAATAAAAAAGGTTATTACAACAAATCCTCAAACACAAAATATCCAAATTTTAATTATTTCTAAATGAGCTAGTAAACATGTGTTTATATGTCAGTCATTTACAGTGCTAAACAGCATTGCTTCAAACCACTTAATTTCTTAAAAACTTATGAGTTAAAAGAGTCACATGCAAAATAATTGACAAGATAGAATAAAACATGACAAAACACAGGTGAATTACCTAAACTTGGAAAAGGGAGAGAACCTTCTGGGTAAGATGTATCCACTACAGGTAAATTTAAAATGAGATTCGAAGTTTAGTTACACTTTGTATTGACAGAAATAGAGAAGGGAGGATATTCAGTTATTGGAATAAGATAAATTTATAATTGTGTTAAATCCAAAAGGAAACTAACTTGGTTTCAGAAGGAAAAAGTGAAAAACAACAACAAAAAAAAGAAGCATGTTATATGTTAAGTGATGGAGTTTGGGTTTTATTTTGAAAGTCAGTGGTATTTAATCTTTCTGTGTCATGGATACCCTTTGATAATTTGATCGAAGTTATGCATTTTTCCAGTTATATGGCTTTTAAGAATTAATTCTTACATTTTCAGGAATTTCATGAACTAGTTGGTTTTAGGAGATGAAAATCTGCCCTGGTGGGAGTAATGATACCATGGAAATCAGCAAATAATAAAATCAAATTATCTCTTCCTCTCTTCCATTTTTTTCTCTCCTTATTTTAATGGTAGAAAGCCCTTTGTTAACCATTAACCAACACGTCAGTGATTTATTCCTTCTCAAATTTTATGTATCTTTATAAACTTTGTGTCAATTGCTGGTGGGCCATATTGGCACCATGCTCTAAGAAGCATATCACAAATAGGGTACATATTGGCACCATGGCCCGGGAAGGGCATAAAAGGTGTCATCAGAGAGGTGAGCACTGTATAAAAGATGTCATCAGGAAGGGGGCTAATGAAAGTGGCCCATATTGGTCACCATGTTCCATGAAGCCCATCACACACATGGTATATATTGGTACCATGGCCAGGAAATGCATCACAAGCTGTTTTATCCTCAAAAATAACTCAATTTACTTGAGTATTTCTGAATGTCAGCAGCTGTACCTTCCAAATAACACAAAGCAAATAGTAAACTTACTTGTAAGCCTTATCTCACTCTACAGAAGCCAAAAGACATAAAAGTTTCATGCAATCACTCCTCTGGGAAGCGTCCCCTCATACAAATAACTCAACACTCAAGTGTGGTACAGACCAACCTCGTTGTTTTTCAGCCACTTGCACCAGTATCAGCCAAGATGCTAAAACATACTAACGTGGCTCAAATGCCTGCCAATAAATCTCCAGGGGTGGAAAAATGTAGCAGGAACATATATGAGCCTTTTCTTTAAAGGGTTAATTTCTGAACCACCCTATATTCCCAAGGCCTTGAGCCTGATGACTATTCTCCCTACCTCACGTGACCTCCATCAGCTCTTTTGTAAAACAGCAAAAATTCAATAAGTTAAACAAAACAGATGGAGAGACACATCAAGTCTACAGTACAGAATCCACTAAAGTAATTAAACAATTACTTGCAGAAACACATTCCTCCCCCAAATATAATAATGTGTAGCATTATCAACATTTTCCTTACAGAGGATTAATAGCATTAAGAAAATTAAACATCATTAAAAGGCTTGCCATGAAATTACATAGTGAATTATTAAAGTTAAACCCATTTTTTGGTTCGTCAGCAAGCTTTTGTTCTATTATTTAGTGAGGATCAGTTTAGTGAAGGGGAAAATAGAGGGAAAGGAGAGGGAAGTGGGAAAACTGAAGAGACTGGCACAGAGTTATCATGCCAAAGGAGATTAGTGGCAAGTCTCCAGCTTAGTGTTATAAAAACCTTACTTAGAAACCTCTTCTAAATAAATTATCTAGTAACATAAACTGGAAAGGAAAAGTACAGAGTGCCTCATTTGTGAAACCTGTGTTGTGCACAAATTTCTTTTTAATATCCGTCAAAGGTAGTCAGCAGCTGAACGCAATCCATAGCATACATAAAAAAACATACAAGCGTGCACTCGTGTACACATGTACACACAACCCCTGTATCATGTCTCTGCATCACGTGAGGAATGGTTGAGGAAAAAAGAAGGTGAGTCATTGACAGATAACGCAGCACGGCAGGGTACAGAATGCTGTCACTTGCTTGTGTCAGACCTAACCAACCAACCAACCAACCTGTTGCCATCAAGTTGATTCTAACTCATAGTGACCCTATAGGACAGAGTAGAACTGCACCATAGAGTTTCCAAGGAGCACCTGTGGATTCCAACTGTGACCTTTTGGTTAGCTGCCATAGATGTTAACCACGACACCACCAGGGTTCCTATGTCAGACCTAAGGGACTTTAATCTCAGGGCATAAAATCCAGCCCAGATGTAAAAATGAGCCTTGCTTCTACTTTCCTAATTACCAAGGTGATGGATTTCAAAGCAGTGCCGAGAATGATTAATAATCCTACATATGTTCATAAAACTAAATGTAAAATTGACAGCCTATCCCTGACTATGCTCACCTCTAACACAATTCCAATGTTCTGTAACCATAAATTATATTGCATGGGCCTTAACATTATCTCCAAGGGGAAAAAATAAGGTAAACTAATTTAAATATGATCAAAATCAATCAAAACAAACAAACCTGGGAACTCACAGTATATTAGAAAAGTGTTGAAGTCTTGTCAAGAGCATACATTTTCATGAGAAAGAAAGTCTATATGTGGTCAAACTTTATATTATTGTGAAAAAAATTCAGTAATATAGAAAAGAGTTTAGAAGAAGTCATATGGGGTTATTCAGTATGACAGGGTCTCTAGGCAGAAACCACATATATTAATACATATATATATACACATATATTAATACAAGTTTGAATGAAATCCACTTACCCATACTACCCTGGAAGTTTCTACCAGAAAGGTATTGAGAATAAACTTTGGGAACAAGTCCAGAGTATAGAAAGATAAATAAAGAAGACTATAACTGTTTAGAGACTGGGTGTGTTGTATAACAGTTTTTTAATGGAAAATAAAAAGAAGTAGACAGGGATTTTATACATATATATATAGGACAGAGTAGAACTGCTCCATAGAGTTTCCAAGGAGCACCTGGTGGTTTTGAACTGCTAACCTTTTGGTTACCAGCTGTAGCACTTAACCACTAAGCCACCAGCGTTTCCATACGTGTATATACATATATATATAATTTTGGTGAAAATATATACATGCAAAGTTATACTATTTCAACAATTTCTACAAGTACAATTCAGTGACATTGATTACATTCTTCAAGTTGTTCAACAATCCTTGCTACCCTTTTCCAAATTATTCCATGATTAACCTAAACTCACTGCCCCCTAAGCTTCTCATCTAACCTTTCAATATGCTGTTATCAATTTGATCTCACATAGATAATTCTTTAAAAGGGCACATGCTCAAGGTAAACATGCTTTACTAATCAAGCTAAACTATTGTTTGGTTCAAAGAAGACATCAAGGGGTTATTTTGGGTTGATTTGAAGTTTAGAAATTGTTTCAGGGCAATAATTTTGAGAGTTCACCCAGCCTTGATGGATCCAGAAAGTCTGTATTCCACTGAGATTATGATTTTTTTTTTCACGTTTCCTTTTTTGATCAGAATTCTTCTATAGAATCTTTGAACAAAATGTTCAGTAATGGTAGGCAAGTACCATCCAGTTCTTTGGGCCCATGGCAAAGAAGGTAGTTGCTCATGAAGACAATTGACATATATTCCATTTCCTTCTCCAATTCCAGCCTCTCCTTCTTCCTCCATTGCTCTAGATGAATGGAGGCCAATTGTACTTGGATGATCAGTTGCTAGCTTTTAAGACCCCAAGCACTATGCTACAAACTAGGAGGCAGAAAAGAAAAATTGAGAAACAATATTAGGCCAATTGATTGGGAAGTCCTACAAAACCATGACTGTAAACTTCCAAACCAAGAAGACAGGTCCCATTTGGAATCTGGTTACACATAAGCATCATTACAGCTGTTCCTTTTTTAAATGTAAAACTGTGTACAATACATTTTCCAATCCAACATTTTTCAGGTGTACAACTTAGTGATATCAGTTACACTAATTGGTTTCATAATCATTACTTTTAAACAATTCCACATTTGTTATCACTAAAAACAGAAACTCACTGTTTCCCAAACAATGGCTCTCCCACCCACTCCTGGTATC
This sequence comes from Elephas maximus indicus, assembly GCF_024166365.1. Lineage (NCBI taxonomy): Eukaryota > Metazoa > Chordata > Mammalia > Proboscidea > Elephantidae > Elephas > Elephas maximus. The sequence goes on from NC_064835.1 coordinate 52,538,833, forward strand.
CACTAACAAACTTTGTTCTCTACACATTTGCTTATTCTATATTATTGAGATCTTACAATATTTGTCCTTTTGTGATTGACTTATTTTACTCAGCATATTTTCAAGTGTCATCCGTGCTGCAGCATGTATAAAGACTTCATTTATCTTTCTATCTGAGTAGTATTTCATTGTACAGGCATACCTCATTTTATTGTGCTTTACTGTATTGCACTTCACAGATATTAATTACATTTTTACAAATTGATGGTTTGTGGCAACCCTGAGTCCAGCAAGCCTATCAGTGCCATTTTTCAACAGCATGTGTTCACTTTGTGTCTCTGTGTCACATTTTGGTAATTCTCACAATATTTCAAACTTTTTCATTATTTTTATATTTATTATGGTGATCTGTGCTCCGTGATCTTTGATGTCATTATTGTAATTGTTTTGGGGTGGTTCAAACAGTGCCCATATAAGACAGCCAGCTTAATTAATAACTGTTGTGTGTGTTCTGACTGCTTCACTGACTGGCCATTCCCCTGTTTCTCTACCTCTCCTTTGGTATTCCTATTTCCTGAAGCACAGCGGTATTGAAATTAGGCCATTTAATAACCCTACAATGGCCTCTACGTGTTCAAATGAAAGGGAGAGTCACATACGGCTTATTTTAAATCAAAAGCCAGAAATGATTAAGCTTAGTGAGGAAAGCATGTCAAAAGCCGAGATCGCCCAAAAGCTAGGCCTCTTGCACCAGTTAGCCAAGTTGCAAATGCAAAGGAGAAGTTCTTAAAGAAAATTAAAAGTGCTATTCTAGTGAGCACAAGAATGATAAGAAAGTAAAAAGCCTTATTGCAGATATGCAAAAAATTTAGTGGTCTGGACGGAAGATCAAAGCAGTCACATTTCCTTAAGCCAAAGCCTAATCCATAGCAAGGCCCTAACTCTCTTCAATTCTGTGAAGGCTGAGAGAAGTGAGGAAGCTACGGAAGAAAATTCGAAGGTAGCAGAGGTTGGTTCATGAGGTTTAAGGAAAGAAGTTGTCTTCATACCAAAAATGCAAGGCGAAGCAGCAAGCGCTGATGTAGAAATGGCAGCAAGTTATCCAGAAGATCTAGCTGAGATGATTGAGGAAGGTGGCTAGACTAAGCAACAGATTTTCAATGTAAACAAAACAGCCTTGTCTTGGAAGGAGATGCCATCTAGTCTTTCATAGCTAGAGAGGCGAAGGCAATGCCTGGCTTCAAAGCTTCAAAGGATAGGCTGATTTTCTTGTTAGGGGCTAATGCAACTGCTGAATTAAGTTAAAGTTAAATGTTCATTTACCACTCCAAAAATCTATGGCCCCTAAGAATTATGCTAAACCTACTCTGCCTATGCTCTATAAATGGAACAACAAAGCCTGGGTTATAGCACATTTGTTTACAACATGGTGTTTTGGCTTTTTTTTTGGTTTGTTTGTTTTACTGAATATTTTAAGCTCACTGTTGAGACCTACTGCTGGGAAAAAGATATCTTTCAAAATATGATTGCTCGTTGACAATGGACCTGATCACCAAAGAACTCTGATTGAGATGTATAGGAGATTAATGTTGTTTTCATGCCTGCTAACACAACATCCATTCTGCAGCCCATGGATCAAGGAGCAATTTTGACTTTCAAGTCTTATTTTTAAGAAACATATTTCTTAAGGCTATAGCTGCCATAGTGATTTCTCTGATGGATCTGAGCAAAGTAAATTGAATACCTTCTGGAAAAGATTCACCATCCAGGATGCCATTAAGAACATTCATGATTCATGGGAGGTCAAATATCAACATTAGCAGGAATTTGGAAGAAGTTGATTCCAACCTTCATGGATGACTTTGAAGATTTCAAGGCTTCAGTGGAGAAAGGAGGTAACTGAAGATGTAGTGGAAATAGTAAGAAAACTAGAATTAGAAGTGGAGCCTGAAGATGTTACTGAATTGCTCCAATCTCATGATAAAACTGTAACAGATGAGGAGTTGCTTCTTAACGGCTGAGCACAGAAAGTAGTTTCTTGAGATGCAATCTACTCCTAGTGAAGATGCTATGAACATTGTTGAAATGATGACAAAGGATTTAGAATATTACATAAACTTAGTTAATAAAGCAGAGGTAGGATTCCAGAGGATTGATTCCAATTTTGAAAGAAATTCTACTGTGCGTAAAATGCTATCAGCATTTGTATCACATGCTACAGAGAAATCTTTCACGAAAGGAAGAATCAGTTGATGAGGCAAACTTCACTCTTGTCTTATTTTAAGAAATTGCCACAGTCACCCCAACTTTTATCACCCACCACCTTAATAAGTCAGCAGGTAAGAACATCAAGCAAGACTTAATAGACTACCCAAAACCTAGCACCGTCGAGTCGATTCTAACTCATAGTGACCCTATAGGACAGAATAGAACTGCCTCATAGAGTTTCCAAGCAGCGCCTCTTGTATTTGAACTGTCAGCCCTTCGGTTAGCAGCCATAGCACTTACCCACTACGCCACCAGGGTTTCCTAATAGACTACAGTATAGTGTAAACATAACTTTTAAGTGCACTGGGAAATCAAAAAATTCATCTGATTAGCTTTATTGAGGTGATCTGAAATTGAACCCACAACATCTCCAAGGTATGCCTATATGTATGTACCACATTTTGTTTATCCATTCACCTACTGATGGACTTTTAGGTTGTTTCCATATTTTGGCTACTGTGGAGAGTGCTACAGTGAACATTGGTACACATATGTCTGTTCGTGTCGCTGCCCACAATTCCCTATGTTAGTAAATTTGATAACTTAAATGAAATGGACAAATTCCTATTAACACACAAACTTACTACACTAATTCAAGAAGAAATACAAGATGTCAACAGATCCATAACAAAAGAATAGATCAAGAAGTAATCAAAAACCTCCCAACAAAGAAATATCCAGGTCTAAACAGTTTCACTGGGGAATTCTACTAAACTTTTATAGAAGCAGTGACACCAATACTTCTTAAAATTTTCCAAAAAAATAGAAGAGAAAAGGATATTTCCTAACTCCTTCTGAGGCTAGAATCACCCAGAAACAGATGAAGACCTCACACAAAAACTACAGATCAATATTCCTGATGAATACAGATGCAAAAATCCTTAATAAAATATTAGCAAACTGATACAGAAACATATTAAAAAGACCAAATGGGATTTACCCCAGCAATGCAAGAGCAGTTCAACGTAAGACTAAGCATTAGCTCTCACAGCACCTGTCTTAATAAAGATATCCCCTGGCGGGATAACTGATGAATAGTGGTTAATTCTGTGGAGGGGGTTTGCTATCAAGTGGATTTTCCCAAAGTGTAACACTCAGAGCTCAAAAACAGCACCTCATCCAATGATCTTAAATAGTGTGCCATGGACTGCCAGCACCAAAATCACTGCAGATCCCTAAAGAAAAATGCATAATTTTGCCCCTAAGCCTTTTTAACTGGGGCCCAGAAATCATTATTTTGTGACGGTCTCCAAGTAAAGGAAATGGTTCCCAAACTGAAGACCACGCAGTTTGGGAAACCACTGTTCCTGGCCTTTTGATACTAGAGCAATAGCACTACTTGAAGAGGGAGTAAAGTGAAGGGCCCTCATAGAAAGCATCAAAGGTACCACCTTCATTGTTTGGAAAAGGGAAAGGGACATTGTGCTATGATTTTTTTTTTTCAGCTTTAAACTCTTGACCCTCAAAATATAAGGACCAATCAGTGTCACTGTTCCTGATCGAACTATCTTGTTAAATAGCCACATGGGACTCCTCCCAAACACCTTTCTGTATCACGAATATTCACAATAATATAAATTTGATCAGATACAGATTATCTTTTCCACAAAAATTCTTTCTCACCACATGAGTTCCATACATAGTGTTCCTTGGAATGAACGTGAAAGGGTCTCGGTTCGGGTAGATGAGGGTTTGTGACATGACTTCTCCCACTGAATTAAACCCTAGACATTAAGTTTTATATAGAAGAATCAGACACAAATTTTATTTTATGAAAATGTGCAATTAAGCTGTCTCTTTAAGGTTGAAAGGTCATGTTTACTTAACTAAATATTGGAAAGGTTGTGACTGCCTCACTGAAGTTGATGAGATTGAAATTCTTGGAGTGAATTGGATCAGTGAAGCCCTGAGTCAAAGGTCATGCAAACAAAAAAGGCCTTTTTTTTTTTTTCTTATCACGTTTTAAGCCTGACTACCACATTTGTCTCAAATGCATTGGTCATTTAGACAGGCTGCATTTTTATTTGTTTGAAGAGCTTGACGGAAAAATCAATAGATATGTGAACTTCAGTATCCCAAAACCTAAATAAAATGACTAGAAAATTAATTGCGTATACCTATGGAAATACTGTGAAATACCTTTGTTTTGCCCTTAGTCATTAATAAAAGTGCAGTCGTTAATAAAAAGTTGTTTTTGAAAAAAGTCATTTTACACATTCTCTATTCATCTGAAAACACGCTCATCCACCCAATATTTTAGATAAGGATTTTATAGTGATTATTGAAACATCACAGATGTCTTCAGTATCTTCCAGGTCAAATTTAAAGGGTCCGGTACAGCTAGCACAGCCAGGAAGACAAAACAGCCACTGAAAGAGAAAACAAGAATTGAATCCATATTAAAGCAATTGTTTGAGGACACTGTCAAACTTAAGTGAAAAAATGCTGTATGAAAATCATCTATGTCTGAATATATCTAAAGAGGTAGGTTTGAATCCAATTCCTTTGTGACCTTTATTAAGGTCCATATTTTCATTTGAAAAAAAGGAGAATATAATACATTTGTTGTCCTACCTACCACCTAGGCTCCTTGGATAATATAGGTGAACAATATCTCATGGATGTTGCATACAAGTGTGAGACAATAGTTTTCTAAGAGCATATTTAGTTTGAAGTTCAGAAGTCCAAAGTGGTGTAAAGGGAGAACAGTAGTCAAACCAAGATGGCATCAGGTGGGAGAAGATAAGCTTGCTGCAGAAAAACACGATCCTGTTAGCTCAAGTGTTTGAAACAAAAAAACGATTTTATTCCTCATTCATACCACATGTTTATTGTGGGCTAGCTGAGATGTCCTGCTTATTATCGTCAGCCAGAAACTCAGGAATATAAACAGGAATCATCAAAACCTTGTCCATCGCCATGCTAGAGAGAAAGAGAGCTTTGAAAGGGTATTGGACCGGGAACAGCATACTCTGGCAAAGAAATGTCACATGCCATGTCTGCTCCTCACAATTCATTGTCCAAATCAGTTATGTGGCCCCACCTGAGCACAGAAGAAAGACAAGCCCACCGTATGTCTGGAACATGGAGAGTAAGTGCTATTTGACAATTAGTAGTAATGGCTGCTACACTCAGATAATCAGGTTTGGGATTCGAGACAAAAACTTAGTTTTAAATGAAATTTGGGTTAATTGAAAGACTATCATAGATCACTGTGAGTCGGAATTGACTCGACAGCATTGGGTTTCGGGGTATCATAGATCTTCTGGGTTCTGACAAACAGCTAAAAACTGAAAACTATCATCAAGATATGATGACTGGACTTATGACATGGGCTATCTGTCTCATATTCTATGGTAATTTTTTTTTAGTATAGAAAGGCAAAATTGGAAATGTGGAGACTGCCCTCACAGTTCTGACAGGAGTCTTCTTTCAAGTTACTCTGTTTTTAAGTTTGTTTCTTAAATGTTCTGCAAATATTTTAGAAAGGTCCCACATACATAAACTGAATAGGTGGCATTTTTTAAAAAAATATTTTAGCTAATATAATAGAAAAGAAAGCTACTTCCAGCATTGGTGTGAGGAAAAGTATGAATGTGGAGAGGTTCTAACCAGACAATAGCAAGGATATAACAGGGGGGCAAAGGGTGCCCACATGGCAGTTTAGAGCAGCGAAGCAGCGAAGCAGCGAAGCACCTCAGCCAGTAAGGCTTCTTGATAGTGCCGGGAACATGGTGGAAGGAGCAAGAAAGTAATAGATTCAGATCCTGTGGAAGGTCTGCTCTGACTTTCCTTAATTAATGATAATAGTTCCTAATCTATTAAGTGCTCCTCGTGAACCAGGCTCTGAGAAAAGCAATTTACATGAGTTATCTATGTAATACCCAAAATTAAGTTTACATTTTGATAAATACGTATACACACACACACACACACACACACAAATAATCCACATCCTATAAAGAAAAAAAAAACTGTTTTTTTAGTATCAATATATAATATTTCCATCCTTCCAGAAAACTCCCCAAAGATGTCAGTACTGTTATATACACAGGAGGGCAACTGCAGCAAACAGAGTTTCAGTAACTTGCCCCAGGGTATTAACCCAGGTAGGCTGAGTTGAGACCTCCTGGTCTTATTGATGTCTTACCCTGGGTGTAAAGTTAAAATAAATGCCATCAAATCAAAATTCGTGATTTGATGGCCTGAACCAGGTAGAGAAAGTCACTTGAATTGTACAAACGGCAAATGAAAGAATTCAACTTAACAGCCTGGGAGAAGTGAGGAAGCAGCAAATGAATGGAAAAGAATTTGATAATAGCAGCATCCTCTTTCTTCCCTATGGTTTCCAGTAGAGGTACAGTGCTTCGGAACATGGCACCAGACAGCTGCCTATGTGTTTTGATGTCTGTGGGCTAGCGTGGAACTGACACCCAGTGGACATCTCCTCAAATTTAGCCTGGCCCATGTCAGTCCAAAATCAAATTTTCTTTTTTTCTGATTAAATTGTAATTCGTCAACAATTTCACTGAGAGCTTGGCATTGCAGTTTATTTATCACCCCACCCAAGCATAAAATAATTTTTAAAAGAAAACAACACCATAAAGATGTGACAGAAACTAACCTAGAGATAACCTAAAGCATTACCATTAAATTTCAAGCACCTGTGAAAACAGAGACTCTGTGGGCACAAAGACAAATCAAGAAGCCAGGGCTGCATGACTGGGAACAAAGACAGAAAGGACAGCAATTAAGTTTAAAATTTGCAGTCAGCCTTGCCTACACTTAAAGGACATTTGTGAAATAGGTATATTAAAAATTAATAATTAAATATGAAGCAAAGAGAAATTTCTATTAAGAAAACAACCCATATACAAACTTACAAAATATTTTTTCGAAGGTACAAATTTTGAAGTAATGATATTTAAAGAGTATCCTAAGTGAGTGGGATAGACAATTGCCACCAAATAAATAAAAGCTGATATTATTAGGCTAGAGGAGACAGTCTTTCTGATGGCCCAAGGGACTGTAATTCCTCCCTTTTCTTTCTTTCCTGCTAGCATCTTTGAGCTTTGGAACAAACCATGGCAACCCCCACTCTGAAGCCTGATGGTTTGTCTAAATAAAGAGCAAAACTGAAAGAGTTACAATTCCAGTCTGGTGCCCCCATGTCTAACAGCCCTCCTCTTCTGGTGATCAGGCTGGAAAATTTGCGTTGCACTCTGTGCAGAGAAATATACAGTCCCTGGAATATAAAACTGGGTGGGAGAACATCCTCGGGGTCCTTCATCCATGCTGCAGAGAGGTGGCACCTCTGGAAGATTTCCATCCTGCCAAGACAGCTTTGAGGCAGGGAGGACAGCTTGTGATGGAAATTTTCCAACTGTACACTATCTGTTGTCTATGAATAATTAAAATAGTTTCACTATTCCCAATACCATGTATGTGCCTCGTGTGTATGATGTGATCAGGACAAATGAACATAAGACCCAGGGAATAGCTGGTACTGAGGCAAACAGCCTCAGAGCTGAAGCCTTCTAAGAGACACATGCTCTGGCTTATCCTTCTACACTTAGCAGAATAGACTGCACGTTCTGCTGAAACTGCCCTTGACAAGATAACCACAGGACAGCCATAGTGGGCCTCGATCAGTTTTAGCAGGTTTTCAATGCCATTTGGCATTTTAAATAATCTTTCAGTTCATTAAGTGAAAAATACATATAAGAACCTTGCCTCTGGAGACTTAACATGCTAATGAAGGAAAATTGACCTCTTCCTCCATCCCCGAGAATCGAACCTTTGTCTAGAGAAAATGTATAGTCATCTCCAGGCTCTGGGTGCCTGCTTGAAGGACAATCCTGAATATTCATGATGAATTTGCACTTCCTTGTCTTTTTTTGTCTTCTGTCTGTAAAAGCTGACCTCCCCAAGCTGCCTGCCAGCAGTCTTGGAGGCAACAGCCCATGTTGTTCCTTTCCTTGTGCAATGAAATCAAATCACCTTTCTTCTCTCCCACCTTGACTTCTTGTTTATTGGCTGTAACAAGTCATGCTGAGCAGAACCTGGGGTTTCCACCCAGCAGCAGTACCAGTGGATGGAATTCTCTTCCCAGTACTCTGGTGGGTACTCGAGATCTGGAGACAGTCTTTAAGGCAACCTGCATGTTCAACTCATTAGGAATTGGAGCAAACAATGAAAATTAAAATAGGAATTTTGGTGTAGGACTTCAACACTGTTATGGATTGAATTACGTTCCCCAAAAAGATATGTCAAGATGTAAAACCCTATACCTGTGAATGTTACCCTTTTGGAAACATGGTCTTTGAGATGTTATCTGTTAGATTAACATGAGGTCATATCAGAGTGGGGTGACACCTAATCCCATATGAGTGATGCTCTTTCAAAAAAAGGATAAGAAACACAGAGACACCCATATGAAGATGCATCTACAAGCCAAGGGATATCAAGTACTGTCAGCTGGCTCCAGAAGCTGGGAGAGACAAGGAAAGACATTCCCCTAGCCTAGAGCCCTGATGGTGCAGTGGTTAAGAGCTTGGCTGCTAACCAAAGGCCAGCAGTTTGAATTTACCAGTAGCTCCTTGGAAACCTTGTGGGGCTCTTCCACTCTGTCCTATAGGGTCACTGTGGGTAGAATCGATTCCACGGCAATTTTTCTTTTTTTTTTTTAGCATGAACACAGAGAGTGTGGCCCTGCTGACATCTTGAGTTTGGACTTCTAGCCTTCAGAACTGTGAGACAATAACTTTCTGTTCTATAAAGCCACTGAATTTATAGCGTTTCACTACTGAAGCCCTAGGAAACTAAGACAGACACAGGAGGGGAGGTCTCTCCAGTCAAAAGGAACAGTTGTATGAGGTTAGAACTATGAGTGAACAGAGACTATAGAGGGAACTGCATGTTGGACTTTCACCCTATGGCAGTCTAACAGGGAAATCAATAGGTTAGAGTAAAAACATGGCTCATTTATGTGTATTTAAAAAAAAATAATACATACTTTCCAGACTCAAGGTATTCTGGCAGCTTAGTAACACTTAGACTGGTTTATTTATCAGGACTAACATCTTCGAACAAATTATGTTCCTAAATATATGAGCATATTGAAATATTTCTTAGTTCATGATTGACTGAATATTGACATTAGGAAAATTTCTGGAGTGATGGAAATATTACATATTGATAGAATTGTACGTTACTTGAGTGTGTATATGTATACATATTTGAATGTATATATATGCATATATTTACACTGACAGAGTAGAACTACCCCATAGGGTTTCAAAGGAGCAGCTGGTAGATTTGAACTGCTGACATTTTGGTTATTGGCTAAGCTCTTAACCACTGTGCCAGCAAGGCTCCCTAGTTTATGAAAGGGAAAGTCAATTTATAGTATTTTCATTGGCTCTTCCCTCAATAAAACAATTTTTTTTTTTTTAACTTGGACAATATCTGGGTAATACGCATATAATTGAAAATCTCCATGTTCTGGTCCCAACAAATATTTTCCATCTTTTTCCCCTGTTGTAACTCTTATAATACAGTTGCCAATGGATGGTAGTTGACTCGGGGAAGGTTTTGGAAGGATTGATTGAAAATTGGCTTTAGGAAAATTTCTGGACTGATAGAAATGTTATGTATTGATAGGACTGTGGGTTACCTGGATGTGTATGTGTGTATATATACTTAAGTGTATATATAGCATACATTTATATTAAAATGCATCAAAATGCAAACAAAATTGTACATTTATTGTACGTAAATTATAGTTCAATATAATAAAACAAAATAAAAAATGAAATAGGAGAAAAGGGATGGCAGAAAGTGAATTTAGATAACTATTTTAAACAGATTAGCTCTGGAAATGAGCAGTGAAATGGGGCACTAACTGAAGAGGAAGTGGCTTAAAAGAACATTCTGAATGCTTTTTATAAGATGGGATATATTTATAATACATGTTGGAAAGCTCGGAGATGATCCGCTAGAGAGGGAAAAATGATGATGCTATAGCAAAGTTCTTAAGCAGGAAAGAGAAGGTAAGATCTATAACAAAGTTGGTTAGACTCGCTTTAAATAGGAGCTGGAAAGTTTACCCAGATTCACTCAAAGGCAGAGCATGTGTGTGCAAAAACTAGTAGGTGTGTATAGGGGCTGGTTGAAGTCTGTGGGATTTCTTTTCTAGCTACTTCAAATTTTTTACAAAACTAAGAAGACTGTTCTTTATCTGGGATGAGAAAAGAGGAAAAATTTTTTTTGAGGGGGGAGAGATAGATATTTTTCTCTCATACTCACTCTATGTTCATTGTCTTCTTTCCCACACTGTTAGGAAAATAAACACTACAGCAGAGTAAGAACATAAAAATTAATTCCTGGCAATCTAAACCCCATTTGAGTTTTGTAATCATGGATCCAAAAGCCAGGCATGTTGAGCCAGGACAACTGAGATTTCTAGGAAATGTTCTGCAAATTCAGGAAAGTGTCTACTGCATGTTCCACTTGGTCCATAAAAGTAGACTAAGCACTCAGCTACCACCTGAGAGCAGGGTCCCAGAGAATACATTTACAGTTTATTACAGATCATTTTAGATTCTGGTCTTTTCCACTCATTTCAATACTGCCTCTGTCACAACTCTTGATAAAAATTCTTCTGATACCTTGTCATCTTCTCTTCTCCAATTATCTTGTCCACCACCATACACCATCCACAATTTCCATAGTAATACCTTAAAATCTGCCATTACCAAAAACTGCAGCCATTCAAAATCTGTTTTTATTATTCAATATTCTCACCTTTATCTTTTGCAGCCTTAATTCTTTGACCAGATTGCAATGTTACATTGGGTTCTATCACTTTTTCAGTGTCCTCAATCTCCCTCAGACCTGACTTTTCCTTCCGTGGCCTACCACCGTATTCACTCCCTTGTCTATACTCTTATTTCCTTAACTTTATCTCCACTTGTGGTGTGGAGGAGGGAGAGGGCTTAGTTAATATTTACGCTGCTCACTCTTTTCTCACTCATGCATCTGGATGTAGCTGTAAAAAAGCCAACCACCCACCCACCCACTCAACAACCAAACAAACAAACACACATCAGTGGTGTCCATCTTCACCTAAGTGAAGGTAATTAAGTTTAAGGAACTCTTACGGCAATGGTTTTATTGTTGCTCACTAACACTACCACTCTCCTACTTAATGAGATAATTCCATTATCACTCTCCTACATGAGGATTTTACCCCTGTGATTTTTTTTTCTCTTTTCCATGTATCTTCAATAGTTCACTCTGTAATGGTTCAGCCTATTCGTTTGCAGCCTGTAAGTTAAATTTCTCTCTCAAGAAAATGCCATATAGAACCCATGTTATTTTCCAGCTCCCACTAAATTTTCCTCCTCCTTTCAGAAAACTTTCCAAAAGAGTTGTCTATAGCTATTTTACCCAAATCCTCTCTTCTTCTGCAATGAATGTATTCCAATCATGATTTGTTCAAAGTACTTCACAGAAAAGTGACTTGTCAAGATCACCAGGGACCCCTGTGCTGCCAATTATCAGTCCTCATTTCACATATATTCCTTTCTATGGTAGGCAGTATGATGTCCCTGCCCACCATGCTAAAGGTCTCCATATCAGAATCCATAGAATCTGTGAAGATGTTCTATTAATACAGAAAGGAGGAAATTGAGGGTGCTGATATGACCACCTTAAAGTAGGGAGATTACCCTGCATGATCCAGGTGAACCCTATGTCATCAAAAGTGTTCTTCTAAGTGGAAACAGGTAGCAAAAGAAGACTCAGTGTCATAGTGATGTGATGTGAGAAAGTATTAAATCAGTAACAGGTGGATTCGATATAAAAAGGGCCATAAGCAAAGGAATGAAGGCAAGCTGTAAAAGTTGGTAAAGGCAAGGAAACAAATTATCCCCTAGAATCTCCAGAAGGAATACGGTCCTTCTGACTCCATGATTTTAGCCTAGTGAGACCAGACCCTTGGCCTCCGGAATTGTAAGATACTAAAATGTGTTGCCTCAAAACACTATTTATGGTAATTTGTTACCATAGCTATAGGAAACTGATACACCTTCATTTCTGAAATCTTTATTCAACAGATTCCAAGACACCACTCTCCCTCTACTTCATTGTCCTCTTCAGTTTGCTTTGCCTGTGCCTTAACAGTGCAATGTCTACATGTATGTCCTAGGACTTCTTTTCCCTACCTATATTCACTGTTTTTATAATTTTAGCCATTCTGTTGACTTAAGACCCATGTAAATGTTGATGACTCCCAAAGTTTTCTTCCTAAGCAATGTCTTTCTTCTAAATTCTCTCTCTCTCTCTCTCTATACACCCCTGTGTCCCTGACATCTCAAATTCAATGCAACCTCTTATCTCTATTCAACAAGTCCAGAAGGACACCCCCCTTTTTCCCCCCAGCAAACAGCCTAGATGCAGTTTTCTCCACCTATGAGACTTATCCACCAGTTTCACAGACCAAATAATATCCAAAATATCCTTGGCACCTCCCTTTGAAACCCTACAACCAGTCCGTTAGCAACTCATGTCTGCTCTACCTGCAAGTTCCCAAATAATCCGCCTCCCATTTTGTTTCCCTCCTGACCTTCTGCTATTACTCGTGCAGACAAACATTTGTCTATTTTAGTGTCTTCTCATTTGCTTTAGCATTTGTTTGAAATAAATCATTCGCTCTAATGTATCTGAATGATTTATTCCTTCACTTCTAAAGTGCACCATATCAAAAAGCTTTCTCTAAGCACCTTATGGAGCCCTGGTGGTGCAGTGGTTAAAGTGCTTGGCTGCTGACTAAAAGGTCAGTGGTTCAAATCCACCAGCCACTCCATGGGAGAAAAAAATGTGGCATTCTACTTCCATAAAGATTTACAGCCTTGGCAACCATATAGGGCAGTTGTCCTGTGTTCTATAGGGTTGCTATGAGTAGGAATCCACCCAATGGCAGTAGGTTTTTTTTTTTTTTAAGCACCTTACCAAAAATTGCATTCCTCTTTCCCAAGAACATTCTACCCCCATTGCTGTTGTTAACTGCCGTCGAGTCAGCCCTCAACTCATGGCAACCCCATGTACAACAGGATCAGACTTTTGTTATTCACTGGGTTTTCACCAACTGAATTTTCAGAAGTAGATCATCAGGTCTTTTCTCCCAGTCTAACTTAGTCTGGAAGCTTCACTGAACAAGTTTAGTACAATAGCTGCATGCAAGTCTCCGTGGTGAGATGACTGGTGGCTGTACTTGAAATACATTGGCCAGGAATTGAACCCAGGTCTTCTTCATGGAAGGCAAGAATTTTGCCACTGAACCATCACTGTCCTCTCACCCCCATTACCCTGATTTATTTTATCCATAATACCTGTTAACCTTTGTTATAATATATTTACTTTTTTACTTATTTATTGTCTTTGCTCACCAAAATATATGCTCCATGACAGTAGGCCTTTGTTTTGTTCACAAATGCATTTCTTCTGCCCAAACATGATGCACCACAGTGTAGATATTCCATAAATATTTATTGTTTCAATATACTGCGCACAAAGACTTGAGGGGGATGCTGTATCTCACTAAGCACACAGAGGCTGAGTTTTACCCCATCTCTTATATTAGCACAAAGAATAGGGTTCAAATTGACGTGGAGATGATCTGCCTCCAGTATTATGTGTTTCTCAACTATATTAGGCTCTGACGTTAGAAGAAAATTCTGAATTTTAAATAATATCAGTAATAAATGACTAGTGAAACTGAGAAAGGCAGGAAAAGACACTTCTGATCACGTTTCTATTTTTCCACTGATGAATAACTTTACTACCTGCTAGAGACTGTCAGAAAAGTTTTCCAATCTTTGAAAATAAATAAGAATTATCAGGTTTAGATAAGATGTATAAGAAAACTAAAAAAAAAAAAAAACTGAGGGTGAGGGTATCTATAGATGATTTTGTTTATTACACAGGACAGATATGATTTATTTAAGGGAAAGCTGTCAAGGTTTTGGTCATAAAGATTCCATTACCATCTTTTCCAGTCAGCAACTCTTCCTCAGTTCTATAGCTATGGCTTAGAAGAAACATTTCACCAGCAAGAAAAGGCACAGAGTGAAATAACCATAAGCTGTCACCGCTCTGAGGAAGGATGGGAATGGGACAACATGGAATGGGACAACATGGCAGCAGGAGCCAAGATAGTGTCATACTTGTGTGCGCGATGAGCCATGTGTACATCCGATGCCTTTTTTGGTGGCATTTCTCATAGCTGAATTTGCTCACCCTTTAAAATACCAACTGTGGTTCTTGGCAACAGCTGCTACTAAGCAAATGATTTACTTAGCTGCATTGCTGTGCCATTTTTTTTTTTTCTTCTTTTTATTAGGGACATTGTACACAATTCTGTTTTCAGAAAATGCTCTAAAGGTGGCAAAAAAAGGTGGCAAAGACAGCCTTTAATATTGCCCCGTTCCCAATTCTGTATATCTACATCAATCCACTCACTATCTTCATGATAATATGTTCTTCTCCTTCACCTCCTGTAAATGATATCTTAATGTATGCTACCTATGCTATCTGCTCCTAAAACAATATATGGTTTTCAGTAATTATAAAGTATAAGAAGCAGAATATACGTGTAACTAAAAAATACCTCTCTAAAGAGTAATTGTGTTTTAAGAGGAACAAGACAAGAACAAATAAAAAGGGTTGCACCCTTAGGGAGAATGTGCATGGCACCAATTATAAGACTGGGTTATATTAAGTATTCCTAAGAATATCCAATATTACCACTTGTATGCTATGCTTGTGCTAAGCTAATATGTATGCATTCAATATGTGTGTTATCCTTGTTTCTGATTTAAAAATACGCAATTTTACCTTCCTTCTGACAAATCTAGGAGCTCTGTTTATTTCACATTTAGAAGGAAGTATTAGTAAGTTGTTGCTGTTTTTAGGTGCCTTTGAGTCAGTTCTGACCCATGGCGATCCTATGTACAACAGAACAAAACACCGCTCAGTCCTGTGACATCCTTACAATTGTTGTTATGCTTGAGCCCATTGTCACAGCCACTGTATCAATCCATCTTGTTGAGGATCTTCCTGTTTTTTGCTGACCCTACACTTCACCAAGCATGATGTGTTTCTTCAGGAACTGGTCCCTCCTGACAACATGTTAAAAGTATGTTAGACGAAGTCTTGCCATCCTCAATTCTAAAGAGCGTTCTGGCTGTGCTTCCTCCAAGAAAGATTTGTTCATTCTTCTGGCAGTCCATGGTATATTCAATATTATTCACCAACACCGTAATTCGAAGGCATTGATTCCTCTTTAGAGTCCTTTATGCACTGTCCAGCTTTTGCACGCATCCGAGGTTATTAAAACATCATGGGTTGGGTCAGATACACCTTAGTCCTTAAAGTGACGTCTTTGCTCTTTAATACTTAAAGAGGTCTTTTGCAGCAGATTTGTCCAATGCAATACGTTGTCTGATTTTTTGACTGCTGCTTCCATAGGTGTTGATTGTGGTTCCAAGTAAAATGAAATTCTGGACAATGTCAATCTTTTCTCCATTTTTTACAATGTTGCTTATTGGTCCAATTGTGGAGATCTTTGTTTTTTGTTTTGTTTTAATGTGAAGGTGTAATCCATAATGAAGCCAAAAGGCTTTGATCTTCATCAATAAACACTTCAAGTCCTCTTTACTTTTAACAAGCAAGGTTGTGTCATTTGCACAGGGCAGATTGCTAATGAGTCTTCCACCAATCCTAATGCCATGCTCTTCTTCCCATAGTTCAGCTTCTCTGGTTATTTGCTCAGCATACAGATTGAATAAATATGGTGAAAGAATACAACCCTGAAACATACCTTTTCTGATTTTTAACCACACAGTAGTATCCCCTTGCTCTGTTCAAATGACTGCCTCTTGGTTTATGTACAGATTCCCCGTGATCACAATTAATGATCTAGAATTCCCATTCTTCCCAATGTTATTCATAATTTGTAATGGTCCACATAGTCAAGTGTCTTTAGATAGTCAATAAAACACAGGCAAATATCTTTCTGGTATTTTCTGCTTTCAGCCAAGATTCTTCTGATATCAGCAATGATATTCCTCAATCCACATTCTATTCCGAATCCTGCTGGAACTACTGGCAGTTCCCTGTTAATGTATTGCTGCAGTCCTTTTCTGAACGATTTTCAGCAAAATTTTACTTGTTTGTGATATCAATGATATTGTTCGATAATTTCCCCATTTTGTTGGATCACCTTTCTTTGGAATGGGCACAAATATGGTTATCTTTCTTTGGTTGGCCAGGTAGCTGTCTTCCAAATTTCATGGCATAGATGAGTGAGTATTTCCTTTGCTGGATCCATTTGTTGAAACATTTCGATTGGTATTCCACCAATTCCTGGAACCTTTTGTTTCGGCAATGCCTTCAGTGGTGCTTGGACCTCTTCCTTAAATGCCTTTGGTTCTTGATCAATGTTGTCTCCTGAAATGGTTGAATGCTGACAAATTCTTTTTGGTACAATGACTCTGCAGATCTTTGCACAACTCATTATAAAACTTTACTTTGTCTTCTCGATTCACCCTTTGAAATCTTATGTTCAGCTATTTTACTTCATAATTCCTTCCTTTCCCTTTAGCTATTGTTCAAAAGCAAGTTTCAGAGTCTCTTCTGACATCGTTTTGGTCTATTCTTTCTTCCCTGTCTTTTTAATGACCTTTTGATTTCTTCATGTATGATAACCTTGATGTCATCCCATGACTTCTGTGGTCTTCAGTCATTAGTGTTCAATGTATCAAATCTATTCTTGAGATGGTCTCTAAATTCATGTGGGATATATTCAAGGTCATTCTTTGGCTCTTGTGAACTTGTTTTAATTTTCATTTGCTTCAGCTTGAACTTGTGTGTGAACAGTTGATGGTGTCTTCTGCAATTGGTCCCTGGCCTTGTTCTGACTGATGAAATTGAGCTTCTCATTGTCTCTTTACACAGATGTAGTCATTTAGATTCCTGTGTATTCCATCTGTCAGGGTTCGCTTAATATAGTCACAGTTTATGTTGTTAAAAAAAGGTATTCCCAATGAATAGTTCATTGGTCTTACAAAATTCTGTCATGAGATCTTCCAAGCTGTTTCTGTTACCAAGGTCATATTCCAAATACTGATCTTTCTTCTTTGTTTTCATCTTTCCCATTCCAATTACCAGTAATTATCAATGTGTCTTGATTGCATGTTTGATCAATTTCAGACTGCAGAAGTTGGTAAAAGTTTTCAATTTCTTCATCTTTGGCATCAGTGGTTGGTGGGTAAATAATAGTAGTTGTATTAAGTTCTTTTTTGCAGGTGTATGGATATTATCCTACCACAGAAGACGTTGTACTTCTGGATAGATCTGGGATTTTTTTTTTTTTTTAACAATGAGTGCATTTCTCTCCTCTTCAATTTCTTGTTCCGGGAATAGTAGACCATATGATCGTCTGATTCAAGATGGCAAATACCAGTCCATTTCATCTCATTAATGCATAGGATATCAATTTCAAGTGTTCCATTTCATTTTTGACAATTTCCAATTTTCCTAGATTCATACTTCATACATTCCAAGTTCTGATTATTAATGGATGTTTGCAGCTGTTTCTTCTTTTGTTGACACATCAACAAATGAATGTCCTGAAAGCTTTACTTCATGTCATAAAGGGAAATTTTACTCTGAAGAGGCAGTTTTTCCTGAGTGCCTTGCAGCTTGAGGGACTCATCATCCAGTACTTTATCAGACAATGTTCCACTACCATTCATAAGGTTTTCACTGCCCATTTTTTTTTTTTTTAAGAAATAGATCAGTTCGTCTTTCTTCCTAGTCTGTCTTTGTCTGGAAGCTCTGCTGAAATCTGTTCCCCATGGTAACCCTGCTGGTATTTGAAATACCAGTGTCATAGCTTCCAGAATCATAGCAGCACACAGGCCACCACAGTACAACAAAATGATGGATGAATGGTACCACGGTTGCTCTAGAGGTTAATATATTTATATTTGGATTATTATTGCCTCATTTCAAATAATATTCTATTACTTATACAATGTAACTGTCAAGAACCGTGAAGGTTATGAAACTTTACCATAAACCAAAACCAAACCCATGCCATCTAGTTGATTCCAACTCATAGTGACCCTATAGAATCGTTCCATAGGGTTTCCAAGGAGCAACTGGTTTATTCAAACATTGAACTTTTGGTTAGCAGCCTATCTCTGAACCACTGAGCCACCAGGACTCCTAGTTGCAGTCAAATAAGTAGGTCAGCCCCAGTTTTATAGATGCTCTGCAGAAGACACTAGACTTCTAGTCAGAGACAAAAGATACCACATGAAGTAGCATGAGCTTCATGAACTCTCAGGCTTCATGGGAGTGAAGTAGTGTTTTCTAGGTGGAAAAGGCATGAAGTGGGTTTACAGCACTACTGAAGAAACTCCAGCCTAGGATCCCAAATATTTTATAATGGATTTCAAGCAACTTGCTAAACATTTGCCCTGTAGACTGTTGTTTTAAGATACTAAGTTTGTCCTGCAACAATAAATAATCAAAATAGAATGTGGTGCCAACATGAGGTATCACCATGTGTCATTGTTTTTAGATCCATAGGTCAGTCTGAAACTGGAAGGTGTTCAGAATGAATGTTTTTATCATTAGAAATACCATGTTGAAATTGTAGTGAAGGCTTGATGGACAGTGAGGAAATTATTACTGAAGACTGTTTTTGAAGAGGTAATATTTTATCATAGTCCCCATATCAATCTAGCTTCAACTGAATGCCATTGAACGGCCTCAATAAATAATCATTAGGTATAGCAGAGGAATTTGACAGGCATGAACTACCTCAATTCTTCACCAAAAAAAACATCATCAGAAATAATGAATTGGTTGTGATTTTAATTCACTAAATGTTTGGGTACGTTCTTATGCAGTAAAGGATAACCACAATTTTTTTTTTTTTTCTATTTAGTTCCACCATTATTCTTATGTTTCTAAATTGTTCTACCAATTCCATAAAGAGTACCTAGGAGGTGCAGTTATTATTTATTTATTCCAGCAATATTACTATATGTGCCTTGGTGTGATTTTCTCTGGATTTATCCCTTCTGGGTTTTACTATGTCTCTTGAAACTGTGGCTTGATATTTTTGTTAGTATTAGAAAAATCTCAGTACTTACTTTTCAAATATTTCTTCTCTATGCTCTCCCTTCTCTTCTTTTGGGACTACAAAAGAATATGTCTATGGTGCATATCAGAATATTTGCACGATATTTGTTGTCTTTTATAGATATCATTTTATTTCTGATTTTTTAAATTCTCTTTTTGCTATAAAACAATTTTTTTTCTGATTTAACTTCCATTTTAATCACTCTTCTAATATGTTTAATTTGTTTTTTTTATACAAATAATTTTTATTGTGCTTTAAGTGGAAGTTTACAAATCAAGTCAGTCTCTCACATAAAAACCCCAATACACCTTGCTACACAATCCCAATTACTCTCCCCCTAATGAGAAAGCCTGCTCTCTCCCTCCACTCTCTCTTTTCGTGTCCGTTTCGCCAGCTTCTAACCCCCTCCACACTCTCATCTCCCCTCCAGGCATGAGATGCCAACATAGTCTCAAGTGTCCACCTGATCCAAGAAGCTCACTCCTCACCAGCATCCCTCTCCAACCCATCGTCCAGTCCAATCCATGTCTGAAGAGTTGGCTTTGGGAATGGTTCCTGTCCTGGGCCAACAGAAAGTCTGGGGGTCATGATCACCGGGGTTCTTCCGGTCTCAGTCAAATCATTAAGTCTGGTCTTATGAGAATTTGGGGCCTGCATCCCACTGCTCTCCTGTTCCCTCAGGGGTTCTCTGTTGTGTTCCCTGTCAGGGCAGTCATCGGTTGTAGCCAGGCACCATCTAGTTCTTCTGGTCTCAGGATGATGTAGTCTCTGGTTCATGTGGCCCTTTCTGTCTCTTGGGCTCATAATCACCTTGTGTCCTTGGTGCTCTTCATTCTCCTTTGATCCAGGTGGTTTGAGACCAGTTGATGCATCTTAGATGGCTGCTTGCTAGCGTTTAAGACCCCAGATGCCAGTCTTCAAAGTGGGAGGCAGAATGTTATCTTAATAGATTTTATTATGCCAATTGACTTAGATGGCCCCTGAAACCGTGGTCCCCAGACCCCTGCCCCTGCTACGCTGGCCTTCGAAGCATTCAGTTTATTCAGGAAACTTCTTTGTTTTTGGTTTAATCCAATTGTGCTGACCTCCCCTGTATTGTGTGCTGTCTTTCCCTTCACCTAAAGTAGTTCTTATCTACTATCTAATTAGTGAATATTCCTCTCCCACCCTTCCTCCCTCCCCCTTCTCGTAACCACAAAAGAATGTTTTCTTCTCAGTTTAAACTATTTCTCAAGTTCTTGTAATAGTGGCCTTATACAATATTTGTCCTTTTGCAGCTGACTAATTTCACTCAGCATAATGCCTTCCAGGTTCCTCTATGTTATGAAATGTTTCACAGATTCCTCACTGTTTTTTATCGATGTGTAGTATTCCATTGTGTGAATATACCATAATTTATTTATCCAGTCATTCATTGATGGGCACCTTGTTTGCTTCCATGTTTTTGCTATTGTAAACAGAGCTGCAATAAACATGGGTGTGCATATATCTGTTCGTGTAAAGGCTCTTATTTCTCTAGGATATATTCCAAAGACTGGGATTGCTGGATCGTATAGTAGTTCTATTTCTAGTTTTTAAGGAAGTGCCAAATCAATTTCCAAAGTGGTTGTACCCCTTGACAGTCCCACCAGCAGTGTAGAGGTGTTCCAATCTCTCCACAGTCTCTCCAACACTTATTATTTTGTGTTTTTTGGATTAATGCCAGCCTTGTTGGAGTGAGATGAAATCTCATTGTAGTTTTGATCTGCATTTCTCTAATGGCTAATAATCATGAACATTTCCTCATGTATCTGCTAGCTACCTGAATGTCTTCTTTAGTGAAGTGTCTATTCATATCTTTTGCCCATTTTTTAATTGGGTTATTTGTCTTTATGCAGTTGAGTTTTTGCAGTATCATGTAGATTTTAGAGATCAGGCGCTGATCAGAAATGTCATAGCTAAAAACTTTTTCCCAGTCTGTAGGTAGTCTTTTTAGTCTTTTGGTGAAGTCTTTGGATGAGCATAGGTGTTTGATTTTTAGGAGCTCCCAGTTATCTAGTTTTTCTTCCACATTCTTTATAATGTTTCCTATACTGTTTATGCTGTGTATTAGGGCTCCTAACGTTGTCCCTATTTTTTCTTCCATGATCTTTATCTTTTTAGATTTTATATTTAGGTCTTTGATCCTTTTTGAGTTAGTTTTTGTGCATGGAGGGAGGTATGGATCTTGTTCCATTTTTTTGCAGATGGATATCCAGTTATGCCAGCACCATTTGTTAAAAAGACTATCTTTTTCCCATTTAACTGTTTTGGGGCCTTTGTCAAATATCAGCTGCTCATATGTGGATGGATTTGTGTCTGGATTCTCAATCCTGTTCCATTGGTCCATGTATCTGTTGTTGTACCAGTACCAGGCTGTTTTGACTACTGTTGCGGTATAATAGGTCCTAAAATCAGGTAAAGTAAGGCCTCCCAATTTGTTCTTCTTTTTCAGTAATGCCTTATTTATCCAGGGCCTCTTTTCCTTCCATCTGAAATTGGTGATTTGTTTCTCCATTTCATTAAAGAATGTTGTTGGGATTTGGATCAGAATTGCATTAAATGTATAGATCACTTTTGGTAGAATAGACATTTTTATAACGTTAAGTCTTCCTATGAATTGACTTGAGGGCACTGGGTACTGGGATCCATGAGCAAGGTATGTTCTTCCACTTATGTAAGTCTCTTTTGGTTTCTTGCAGAAGTGTACTGTAGTTTTCTTCGTATAAGTCTTTTACATCTCTGGTAAGATTAATTCCTAAGTATTTTATCTTCTTGGTAGCTACTGTAAATGGCATTGATTTGGTGATTTCTTCTTCGATGTTCTTTTTGTTGGTGTAGAGGAATCCAACTGATTTTTGTATGTTTATCTTGTATCCCGATATTCTGCTGAACTCTTCTATTAGTTTCAGTAGTTTTCTGGAGGATTCCTTAGGGTTTTCTGTGTATAAGATCATGTCATCTGCAAATAGAGATACTTTTACTTCTTCCTTGTCAATCTGGATGCCCTTTATTTCTTTACCTAGCCTAATTGCTCTGGCTAGGACTTCCAGCACAATGGTGAATAAGAATGGTGACAAAGGGCATCCTTTTCTGGTTCCCGATTTCAGTGGGAATGTTTTCAGGCTCTCTCCATTTAGGGTAATGTTGGCTGTTGGCTTTGTATAAGTGCCCTTTATTACGTTGAGAAATTTTTCTTCTATTCCTATTTTGCTGAGAGTTTTTATCATGAATGAGTGTTGAACTTTGTCAAATGCCTTTTCTGCATCAGTTGATAAAATCATGTGATTCTTTTCTTTTGTTTTATTTATGTGGTGGATTACATTAATTGTTTTTCTAATGTTGAACCATCCCTGCATACCTGGCATGAATCCCTCTTGGTCATGATGAGTGTTTTTTTTGATATGTTGTTGAATTCTATTGGCTAGAATTTTGTTGAGGATTTTTGCATCTGCATTCATGAGGAGTATAGGTGTATAATTTTCTTTTCTTGTGGTGTCTTTACCTGGTTTTGGTATCAGGGATATGGTGGCTTCATAGAATGAATTTGGTAGTATTCCATCCTTTTCTATGCTCTGAAATACCTTTAATAGTAGGGGTGTTAACTCTTCTCTGAAAGTTTGGTAGAACTCTGCAGTGAGTCCATTCGGACAGTGTTTTTTTTTTTTTGTTGCGATTTTTTGATTATCTTTTCAGTCTCTTCTTTTGTTATGGGTCTATTTAGTTGTTCCATCTCTGTTTGTGTTAGTTTAGGTAAATAGTGTGTTTCTAGGAATTCATCCATTTTTTCTAGGTTTTCAAATTTGTTTGAGTATAGTTTTTCATAGTAACCTGACATGATTCTTTTAATTTCAGTTGGGTCTGTTGTAATATCGCCCCTCTCATTTCTTATTCAGGTTATTTGCTTCCTCTCCTGTTTTTCTTTTGTCAGTTTGGTCAATGGCTTATCAATTTTGTTGAGTTTTTCAAAAAACCAGCTTTTGGTCTTGTTAATTCTTTCAATTGTTTTTCTGTTTTCTATTTCATTTAGTTCAGCTCTAATTTTTAGTATTTGTTTTCTTCTGGTGCCTGTGGGTTTCTTTTGTTGCTCTCTTTCTATTTGTTCAAGTTGTAGGGATAATTCTTTTATTTTGGCCCTTTCTTCTTTTTGGATGTGTGCATTTATTGATATAAATTGGCCTCTGAGCACCACTTTTGCTGTGTCCCAAAGGTTCTGATAGGAAGTGTTTTCATTCTCATTGGATTCTCTGAATTTCTTTATTCCATCCTTAATGTCTTCTATAATCCAGTCTTTTTTTGAGCAGGGTATTGCTCAGTTTGCAAGTGCTTAATTTCTTTTCCCTGCTTTTCCTGTTATTGATTTCCACTTTTATGGCCTTATGGTCAGAGAAGATGTTTTGCAATATTTCAATGTTTTGGATTCTGCTGAGGCTTGCTTTATGACCTAACATGTGGTCTATTCTAGAGAATATTCTATGTGTAGTAGAAAAGATAGTTGGTTGCTGTTGGGTGGAGTGTTCTGTATATGTCTATGAGGTCAAGTTGGTTGATTGTGGCATTTAGATCTTCCGTGTCTTTATTGAGCTTCTTTCTGGATGTCTTGTCCTTCACTGAAAGTGATGTGCTGAAGTCTCCTACTATTATTGCAGAGCTGTCTATCTCAATTTTCAGTGCTGATAGAGTTTGTTTTATGTATCTGGCAGCCCTGTCATTGGGCGCATAAATATTTAATATGGTTATATCTTCTTGTTGTATTGTCCCTTTAATCATTATATAGTGTCCTTCCTTATCTTTTATGATGGATTTAACTTTAAAGTCTATTTTGTCAGAAATTAATATTGCCACTCCTGCTCTTTTTTGATTGTTGTTTGCTTGATATTTTTTTTTTTCACCCTTTGAGTTTTAGTTTGTTTGTGTCTCTAAGTCTAAGGTGTGTCTCTTGTAGGCAGCATATAGATGGATCTTGCCTTTTAATCCATTCTGCTACTCTCTGTCTCTTTATTGGTGCATTTAGTCCATTTACATTCAGGGTAATTATGGATAGGTATGAATTTAGTGCTATCATCTTGATGTCTTTTTTTGTGTGTTGACAGCTTTTTCCCGCTTGATTTTATGTGCTGAGTAGATTTTCTTCATATATTGTCCTTTCCTCATGTTTGTTGTTGTTGATTTTCTTTCTGCTGAGTCTGTATTTTTCCCTTGTATTTTATTTTGATGAGTAGGATAGTTTGTCTCCATTGTGGTTACCTTATTATTTACCCTTATTTTTCTAAATTTGTAATTTTTATTTCTTTGTATCGCCGTATCTTCCTCTCCATATGGAAGGTGTATGATTACATTTCTTAGTCCCTCTTTATTATTTTAATGTTGTCTTCTTTTATGTAATAACATTGGCATTACCCTGTGTTGGGCTTTTTTTTTTTTTTTTTTTAATCTTGCTTTGTTTTTTTTCTTGATTTCCCTGTCTGGGTTGACTTCTGGTTGCTCTGGCCAGTGTTCTAGTCTTGGGTTGATGCCTGATATTATTGATTTTCTAACCAAAGAACTCCCTTTAGTGTTTCTTGTAGTTTTGGTATGGTTTTTACAAATTCCCTCAACTTGTGTTTATCTGGAAATGTCTTAATTTCACTTTCATATTTAAGAGACAGTTTTGATGCATATATGATTCTTGGGAGGCAATTTTTTTCCTTCAATTTTTTAAATATGTCATCCCATTTCCTTCTTGCCTGTATGGTTTCTGCCAAGTAGTCCGAGCTTATTCTTATTGGCTCTCCCTGGTAGGTGACTTTTCTTTTATACCTCGCTGCTCTTATAAATATTTCCTCATCTTTGGTTTTGGCAAGCTTGATTATAATATGTCTTGGTGACTTTCTTTTAAGATCTACCTTATGTGGAGTTCAATAAGCATCTTGGATAGGTAACTTTTCATCTTTCACAATATCAGGGAAGTTTTCTGCCAACAAATCCTCAACAATTTTCTCTGTATTTTCTGTTATCCCTCCCTGTTCTGGTACTTCAATCACTCGTAGGTTATTTCTCTTGATAGAATCCCACATGATTCTTAAGGTTTCTTCATTTTTTTTAATTGTTTTATCTGAGTTTTCTTCAAATATATTAGTGCCAAGTGATTTATCTTCAAGTTCAGAAATTCTAGGTTCCTCTTGCTCAATTCTGCTCCTCTGACTTTCTATCGAGTTATCTAATTCTGTAATTTTATTGTTAATCTTCTGAATTTCTGATTGCTGTCTGTCTATGGATTTTTCCAGCTTATTAAACTTTTCATTACGTTCCTGAATAATCTTTCTGAGTTCTTCAATTGCTTTATCTGTGTGTTCCTTGGCTTGTTCTGTGTATTGCCTCATTTCCTTCCTGATGTCTTGAAAGGTTCTGTATATTAAACTTTTGTACTCTACATCTGGTAATTCCAGGAATGCACTTTCATCTAAAAGATTCCTGGATTCTTTGCTTTGAGAGCCTGTTGAGGTGACCGTGGCCTGTTTCTTTATGTGACTTGATATTGACTGTTGTCTCTGAGCTATCTATATGTTATTGTATTAGTTTATGCTTGCTTACTGTGTCATAGCTTCTCGCTTTGTTTTATTTTGGTATACCCCTATGGGTTCCTTGAGTGAGCTAGCTTGATTATTTTCGCCTTTGGAGCTCTGGTATCCTGTCCCCAGCTGGCTAGAGCTATTATCATGTATATCATTTTAGGAGTCCATTCAGTTTTCTTGTATGGATTCAGCTCAGGTTTCCAGGTAGCTGATATCAAGTGTGTGGTACAGGTTCTGTCCTACAGTCTTAGAGGGGCAGGGGTGACTGGCATATAAAACTATATCCGATTGCAGCAGGTGGTCACGCTCTGAACAAGGCAGGGCGCTGAGAACCGACCCCCAAGTGTCTCTGAGGAAAATGCATCTCTGTTCCCTAGAGAGTGCTGGTGAGTGGGCTCTGCAGAGGGACCATGGGCACCCAAAGATTTTGTTTTAAGGACTGGGAGGTACCAGATATCCCTGAGCCCCACTCGTGGGTGGCTGGGTGACCCAAGTGGAGCCACCAGTCCTTAGGTCCCTGTTTTGGGTAGGTGAGGACCTTGTTTAACAGGCAAAGCAATATCAAATGTCAAACACCCAGCTCTCCACCACACAGCTAAAATGGTTGGAGTTTGCCAACAAGGGCCTATTCTCCCAAAATAGGCCCACACAGGTCCATGCAGAAGGGAAAGGTGCTCAAGATCCATGGATGGTTTATGCCTGGACAGGAGCTGCTTTTGTCCTGTGCTCCCCCAGTTAATGGAGCTAGCAAATTATCTTTTCCCCCCAGCTAGAAATTTTTTCCTTCCCCAAGATCAGGAGGATGGTTCCAGGTGCTCACCAGGGTCTATCTCAGGCCTAGGGATTCAGCCGCTGAAGCTGGGTTGGGGGTGGGGGGGGCGCAGTAAAATATACGTAAGTACTTAGCTCTTGCCAAGAGCACACTTCTGCTCAGGTTCTAGAGGTGTGAGTGGGCTGTGTGGCTGGCTGCTCCTCCCTTAGGAAACCGTGGCCCAATGCTAGCACCAGCCCACCGTGGCAGCTGCCGCAGCCACAGCCACTCCAGGAATGGTTCCTGAGGGCTCCCCGCAATTCAGATCCGGCAACTCCTCTCTGCTTCTGAACGGTCTCTTCCTTCTCCTGGCCCTCAGTTGGTTGTCTAAGCTTGCCTTTGATGCTGAGGGCTCCCAGCTTGTCACAAATATACTTGTTTCACTTGTTTTTTCGGGTCTTTGTTATAAAGAGGGCTCGATGGAACCGTCTGTCTATTCTGCCATCTTGGCTCCGCCTCTTCCCTAATTTGTTTTTAAGTTATTGTATTTATTTTTAGTTTCTGGTTTTCTCTTTGATTCCTTATAAATGAGCAAAATTACTAATCCTTCTTTTTAATTTATTGAACATATTAGTCAATGTTATTTTAAAATTCTTATCTACAACCTCATTAAACATAATTTTGTTTGTTTTCAGACTCGCTTTGCGTTTCTTCTCAATTTTTCTCCTTGTATGTGTATGCCTTGTTATTTTTGATAGGGTATTAGGCATTGAATATAAAAATTTGTAGAAATAATTTGAAAGTCTGTGTGATGTATTTATTTTCCTCCAGTCAGGCAGCTAGCCAAGCATCACTAGTTACTCCAACTTACCTAACTCAATTAAGTATTTAAGAAAAACTGGGATTTAATATCTGTGTATATTCTGTTCACTGTTGCACCTTGTGAGTGCTAATTTATTTTTAGTTTATCATTTCTTCTAAGATATGGCCATTCTATGCCTAACCCCAAATACTGGCTTCTTTACCTAGGACTTTTATTTGTGGCAAACACTGAATTACACTTAGCCCTCCTCAGTTCTGTCCAGCTTCTCAGTTGCTTTTGAGGTCATATGGATACTCTAAACAAAGGTAGCCCTTTTGTTGATCTAAAAGTTCTGGACTTCTAGCTTTATCCGCTTCTTTGCCCAGCAATTATTTTCCCACCACCTAGGTAGTTCTCAAACAATTTTAAACAGATTTTCTGCATGTATTTTCCAAGTTTTCTATTTGATCTTAGTTTGAGAAAAAGTTTGAGAGTTAGCGTGAAATGTCTACTTTGCCATTAGTGAAAGTTGCACACTCTTTTGGCAAATCTTTTAGTTCAGTTTAATTCAACAATAAAAATCAGTTAAGTCTTGGAGACTCAAGCAGCTTACACACTATCAGTATTTGCAGGAACAGGTGATATAAATAGAACTGTCATATAATTTATGAGAAAAATCAAGTGTTGTTATGATATAATTATAAACATCACATAATAATCCTAGATCTGAATTGTCCTAGGAAAATCATAATGTGAAGCAGAATGTAAGACTAATCTACTTTTTAATTCCAGGTTTGTCTGTTTTATTTTGCTTTTTCTTGTTTGTTTTTAGAAATAAGCTTTAATTGCAATGAAAATATCCAGAAAAATGAAAAATGGCTTTTCCTTTGTGAATGGTGTGCTTTAATGGGTGACTTGGAGGTGATAATTTGATGAATCAGGCCATCAAGGATATATAAATCTTTATCATGGATACAGAGTATGAAAAAATCTATCCATAAAGAAAAGTGTAGGCAGCAATATTCTTTGTAGATTTAAAGAGAAAAACAAAGTTGTATTTGCTAGATAATATGAGCATAGATTAATTGCTTATAACAGTATTTTAAAGCTTTTTATCTGATCTACAAATTCCTGGAAAGTGATAATACGTATGGCACAAAGTAGGTGGCTGTCTAAAAGAAGTAATTTCTGTGATACAATAACTCATTCAAAAATTAAACAATACCACACCCTGTCAATTTACAAATGTTTGCCATTAAATGTTTTATTTCTCTCTTATTAACACTTTTGTCAATTTTGTGTCCTCAGTAACTAAGGCAGTAAAACACTATAAAAGCTCAAGAAATACTTGTTGAATTAATTAATACCACATCAATGGCATCTTACAGTTAGATTTTCACCACATATCTATTCTCTATGCATATAAATCTTTCAAGGATGAGGACCTATTGCCTAGCACATGTAGTAACCAAAAATTAATAAACAGACAAAATTTCAAAGAATTCCCAAAGTGTATTTTTTAATAAAATGAAACATGTTTATGTTTAATTACTTTTATAATATGGAATGGCCCTCAGTTTAAAATAAGAGATTAGTCTGGAAACACAGACAGACTCTGTCAAGAAAAAAAAAAAAAGAAGGTTATGTCAAACTGTCTTCTGAAGAACTGGCTCTGAAAAGTGTTGTGGCTAAAACAGAGGGGGTGTTGATTGACTTAGAAAATGGAAAAAAGGTAACAGTGTAACACATAGTTTGTAATAGAAAGAACCTTGGCGTATCTAAGAATTTCATTCAAGTTCTTGAATCAAATTTAAGTGAACTCTGTGCAAACCACCCACTTCATATATCTGTGTAAGAGGCTTGCCATAATTTACAGTGCCTAGTATGTATGACTCACAAAAATACAAGTTTCTCAACATACAATACCTAAGTATTCACCTGTGCTCATTTGCTGGAAGTCCAATGTTGCTATCCTACGAATACTTCATTCTTTGAGAATATCTCCAAGAATAACCTGGGGTCACTCATGTATCAAGATGGAGACACACTTGTGTTTTGCTACACAAGACAATAAAAACTCAGCTTAATGTTACTCTATATCAGAATATGCAAGACATTCCATTATTATAACTCATTAAATTTTCATTAGATTTCATCACTCAGTCATTTCCTCAAGAAAATGACTGGTGTGGATGAGGTTCTTTTATATTCCACCGAACAAACTCTAAATCAATTTCCTCATTCCCTTTTTCAATGAAGAAACAAGTTCTTAGATTCACACTCTTTGTTCCAGTCTATTTATAGTTACATTACCTATATATCAATTATTCTTTCCGTGGAGAAATAAGAGCTACATTTGCTTTAAAAAGGCTAATGATTCTTTCAATTCTTTTCTTCTCCATGGAAATTGTCACATCACTCACAAACCATGGTCATAGCTACAAATTGGCATAGATTGTGAGAAAACAGATCTGTGTCTGATACAAGGTCATCTTGACCAAGCCTTCAAGTGCCTAATGAACTGTGTGGGCCACTGAGGTCAAAATTATGGATTCCATAACTTAAAGACCTGATAATATTACACAGAAACAGAAAAAAAAAATCCATTGCCATATAAAATAACATTTTTTAACTAGAGTCATTCATCAACACAACAGTTATTATCCTTCTAGGGGGAATTATATGTATTTAAGAGATTAGTTGGAGTTCCTGGGTGGTGCAATTAGTTAACATGCTCAGCTGCTAACCAAAAGGTTGGAAGTTCAAGTCCACCTACGTGTCCCTAGAAAAAAAGACCTAGAAGTCTTCTGAAAAGCCAGCAATTGAAAACTCTATGAAACACAGTTCTACTCTAACTCACATGTGGTTGTCATGAGTTGGAGTTCACTCGATGGCAACTGATTAAATGATTATTTATTTCTATGTAGTTAAATGATAATCTGGAGCAAAAAGTATTTTTGCAAGAATAGGTTCCTTTTTTTTCTGTCTGTTTTTTCAAATACTGCATCATCCACATATCTTGCTTATAGTTAAAAATTGGTATTCATTGTAGGAGGTCTTAAATATGTATCTGAATCATGAAATTACTGATTTGACTACATTGAAGCTTGTACTTTTTAAACCTCTCTCTGTAATTTCTGGATATTGTAATGTGTCTATACTCAGGTAATAATCATTGAAACTGACTAAATATCAATCCTTTTGAAGACATTAAACTGAAAATTACATAAGGGTTAAAAAATATCTGATTTGTTTTTGAATCCTAAATGCCTAGCACTGGAAAGTACCTCTATCTCATTCACCCGCTTCCTCCCTGCTCGGTTCCCGTCCCAGGCTGGCTTCAGCAATTGCCGTGCCCCTTGGGTCAGAAGAAGGACCCATCACATCCCCCGGGCCATTTGTCTTAGGCTTGTTTCTCTAGAGAAGCAAAACCAGTAAAGCATATAAATATATACAGAGAGAGATTTATATCAAAGAAATGGCTCAAGCCATTGTAGACGCTGGAACTTCCCAAGTTCATGGATTAGGATAGACGCTTCTCTTGATTCACGTAACAGCAGAGGCTGGTGAACACAAGATTGGCGGGTCAGAGAGCAGGGCCCCACTCACAGGCTCTGAAGATTGATGAATTCCAAGATCGGCAGATAAGCTGACAGCTCAAGTTCCAGGAACTGGAGGTCAGATGGACAGGAGACAGCTGCAGAATCTAGAGCAAGCAAAAAAACAGAAGATCTGCTTATATTTGGATGCAGGCCACACTCCCAAGGAAACTCCCTTTCAAATGATGACTACTTACAGCAGATCCTATCATGGGAGTGATCGTATATAAACACTGAAAATCATGGTTCAGCCAAGTTGACACACAGTCTTGACCACCACACCACTGAATGACAACAACAGCAAAAAAGGTAGACTAAGTGAACAAACTACTCAAAGTCTACTTATCAGCAGTCAAATAAAATATATTACATGAAAAAATATTGACTATGATAAAGAAAATTCCAATATAAGGACAGAGATATCATTCAAAATATTTAACAGTCTTCAACCTTTCCTATTCCTATTGGATATGTTGTTAAATGATAAATTAGAAGTCTTTCAAGCTTATATATTGTATTAAACTATCACATTTAATTTGTTTCCCGGAAAACATTGTTCCTGTTACTTGTGATTGAGTCAGTTCCTGGAAAAACAACTTAAAAACAGCAGTGACATTTCACAGTTGATAGAAAAGCAAGAAATAATTAACAGATTTTGTGACAAAGATTTATGCCACTGCTGTAAAAAGAAGAAAAAAAAAAAAAAACCTTTAAATTGTCATAATTGCCATAACATTTTTGCTATAAATTGGATGTTTCAATTAAGCAAAAAGACAAGTAAATAACTAGCTCAATGTCAACTCTTTTTGAGATAATATTTTGCACAGGGTCATAGAAATTTATGACTAAAACCTTCAATATGAATCATACTTCTTCTTTAGAATATACTATATCAAAGAAACAAACACTTTCACTAATAAGCAGGTGAGATTTTAGCAGTTGCAATACATGTTTTCTTCATGTTTTACAGTAATAGAAGGCTATCCTGAGGCCAAATATTCTTTCTGCTCTAACATAATGCACATACGCACATGCACACATATACATGCACAGAGACAGATCTGACATAATAACCATTTTTTTTTTCTGTATAGAAAATAAATAAGGATAACTTTTATGCATTTTTTTTAAATAACGTAATTTATATCTCAAATCTTACGTCTGAATTTTTTGGAAGTGTTATTGTATTGAATATTCAAAAAACTTTAGTCAATGCATATCAAGAAAGAAAGAGAAAGCATTAGACCGACATCCAATTGAGAGAAAAATGTTATTTTTCTGAAGATAGAATATCTTTTTTCTTCCCTTGGGTCTCTTGGAAAGACGTAACTATGTTAAAACTACTTTTTTCTTCCTTGTCTGAAGATAGATTGATGAGCAGTTTGCATTACGGAAATGGTTATTCAACATAGCATTGAAAGTTTCTAAACTGACATGTCTACATTTTTTTACAACTCTTTTATTAAGTCTTTTGGGTAATAATTATGCCTGTAAATTCTGATGCTGCATAGTTATGCAACTGAAAACAGAAGAGAAGTTTTTCTCTCACGTTTCGTTAAAATTTTTTTTCAGAGGAGGCAGGGCCAAGATGGTGGAGTAGTCAGACTCTTCCTGTGGTCCCTTTTACAACAAAGACCAGAAAAAACAAGTGAATTGATTATATATGACAATCTAGGAGTCCTAAACATTGAAGACAAAGTTGAGGAGTTGGACTGAGCAATGGCAGGGGGAGAGACCACTCTGAAGCAGTGAGAATTTACCAAAACTGACCTGGCTAGAACCCTGCAGATGAGATCAGCAGATGCCTGGGGTACAAGGCAAGCAGTTGCACTCGGATGCGTTTTCCACACTGGGAGAAACCAAGCAGCAGAGAGCCTTAACAAGCCTGCGGAACCAGAGGAAAGCACCACTAGATTTGTAAAAGTCAAGTGCAAGCATCCAACCTACCTTGCAGGATCAAAAAAACCCTTCTCCCCACTGGGAAGTACCTCTATCTCATTCACCCGTTTCCTCCCCACTTGGTTCTGGTCCCAGGCTGGCTTCAGCAATTGCTTTGCCCTTTGAGC
This sequence comes from Elephas maximus indicus, assembly GCF_024166365.1. Lineage (NCBI taxonomy): Eukaryota > Metazoa > Chordata > Mammalia > Proboscidea > Elephantidae > Elephas > Elephas maximus. The sequence continues at coordinate 52,572,088 of NC_064835.1, forward strand.
CAGAAGAGGGGCCTGTCACATCCCCCGAGCCATTCTCCTAGCTTTGGAGAGGAAACAGATAACAAACAGGAAAAAAAAAAATAATAATAATCTGCCAGCTGTCCTAAGCCAGAACCTCAGGGCAGGCACAGTCCCTTTGCCTAGATACAGGCATAAGGGGTCCATGGACTTTGAATGCCTTTCACCCCTGCCTAGATCTGTGTGGGCCCTTTTCAATAGTGTAGGCCTTCATTCACACAGTACAGTAGGGTATATACCTGAAGCTTATTTCCCTCTGCAACTGCTAACGGGAAGTGGCAGATTCCTGACATTTGATGCCACCCTTCCCACTAAGCAGGGTCCTCACCTACCCACATTAGGGGCCTCCAGACTGGCCCACCCACCTCACCTAGCCACTCATGGGAGGGGTCCGAGAATAAGTGGTGCCTTATAGGCCTTGTTTTTTTTTTTTTTTTTTTCTTTTTCTTATAGGCCTTACAGCCAATAGCACTGGGTGCCCAAAGTGTGGTTGCAAAACCCACCCACCTATGAGCTCTAAGGAACAGGGACATGTCTTCCACCCAGGCACTCAGGGACAACTGTCGGCCCCCTGCCTTGCTCAGCTGCCTACTGCAGCCAGATGCCCATGCCTGGTTCAGTCACTCCTACATAGCCCTGCTCATCTAGGACTGTAGATGAGGGCCTGCACCACACATGAGCTGACTGATGACCTAGACACGTGAGCTAAATTCACACAAGAAAAGTAAATGAACTCCTGGGCTCAGTTATGTGGTAGCCGCTCTAACCACCTGGTGTTAGGACTTGAAACCTTCAAAGACTTCAATAATCAAAGTAATTCACATGACCAGCTTATTTAGGCATATCAAAATGAAACAAGAAACTAGGACACTGTAAGCAAACATATAATAAGTAAATATAATAATGTATTGATGGCTCAGAGACAGCAGCGAATATTAAATAGCATAAAGAGGCAGACCATGATGGCGTCAGCAAATGAACAAAACAAAGATTCAAAAAGCCTCCCAGAGAAAGAGAAATCTTGGAATTACTAGAATTACTACAGCTCTTCAAGAGATTAGGAAGATCAGGCAAAAAAGCAGAGCAAGCCAAGGAACACACAGACAAGGCAACAGAGAAACTTAAGAAGGTTATACAAAGGCATACTGACAAATTTAACAGGCTACAAGAATCCATAGAGAGACAGCAAACAGAAATCCGAAAGATTAATAAAAAAAAAAATTCAGAATTAGAGACCTTAATAGAAAGTCACAGGAGCAGAATTGAGGCTATGGAAGTTACAATTAGTGAGATTGAAGATAAAGGACTTGGCACCAATTTCTTTAAGGAAAAAATCAGATGAAAAGATTAAAAAAAAAAAAAATGAAGAAACCCTAAGAATTATGTGGGATTCTAACAAGAAGAGTAACATATGAGTAATCGGGCTACCAGAACAGGTGTTAATAACAGAAAATACAGAGGGAATTGTTGAAGATTTGTTGGCAGAAAACTTCCCTGATATCAAGAAGATGAGAACATATCTATCCAAGAAGCTCATCGAACCTCACACAGGGTAGATCCCAAAAGAAAGTCAACAATATATATTGTAATCAAACTTGCCAAAACCAAAGATAAAGAGAGAATTTTAAGAGAGGCCAGGGATAAATGTAAAGTCAGCTACAAAGGAGATTCAATAAGACTAAGCTTGGACTATTCAGCAGAAACCTTGCAAGCAAGGAAGCAATGGGATGACATTCATAAAGCCTTAAATTGTCAGCCAAACTGTCTCTCAAATATCATGGGAAAATTAGGGCATTTTTAGATAAACAGACTTTAAGGGAATTTGTGAAAACCAGACGAAAATTACAAGAAATACTAAAGGGAATCCTCCACTTAGAAAATCAATAACATAACAAAATGAGACTAGATCACAGGACAGAACAACTAGATATTGACCAAGATAGGGACATCAAAAAATAAATCAAAGCTAAAACACTGAAAATAGGGAAACAGAGTCATCATTATGCAAAAGATGACAGCATTAAAACAAAAAAGAGGGACTAATTAATGTAATTATAGAACTTTCATATGGAGAGGCAGTCAAGGCAATATTGAGAAATAAAAGGTGAGTATAAAAAAGAAAGATCAGTTTAGAAAAATAGAGGTAAATATTAAGGTAACTACAAAGGAAACTAACAATCTTACACATCAAAATAAAAAACAACAAAAAAAAGCAAGAAAAACATACTCATTAAATACAAAATCAACAACAATGAAAAGGTGAAAAAAAACAAAGAAAAATGACTCAGCACAGATAAATTAAGTGGAACAAAGAAACTGTCAACAACACACACACACAACATCAAAATGACAAGACTAAACACATATCTCTTATTAATTATGCTGACTATAAATAGGCTAAATGCACCAATAAAGAGGCAGAGAGTGGCAGAATGAATAAAAAACACAATCCGTCTATATGGTGCCTACAAGAAACACATCTTAGACTCAAAAAAGTATGTATATATATATATATATATATATATATATATCAAGCAAACGACAATCAAAAAAGAGCAGGAATGGCAATATTAATCTATGACAAAATAGCCTTTTAGCAAAATCTACTACAAAGGATAAGGAAGGACACTATATAATGATTAAAGGGTCAATACACCAGGAGGCCATAACCATAATAAATATTTACACACACAAAAACAGGGCTTCAAAATATATAGAACAAATTCTAACCGCACTGAAAAGAGAAGTAGACAGCTCCACAATAATAGTAGGAGATGTCAACACATTACTTTCAGTGAAGGACGAAAATCCAGAAAGAAGCTGAATAAAGACATGAAAGATCTAAATGCTGCAATCAGCCAACCTGATCTCATAGACATGTACAGAATGCTCCACCTAACAGCAGCCAAGCGTACTTTCTTTTCCAATGCACATGGAACATTCTCCAGAATAGACCACATATTAGGCAACAAAGCAAACCTTAACAGAACCCAAAACATCAAATATTACAAAGTATCTTTTATGACCATAAAATTATAAAAGTAAAAATCAATAACAGAAAAAGAAGGAAAAAAAATCAAATACATGGAAACTGAGCAATACCTTGCTCAAAAACTACTGGATTATAGAAGAAATAAAGGACAGAATAAAGAAATTCATAGAATCAAATGAGAATGAAAACACATCCTACCAGAACCTTTGGAACACAGCAAAAGCAGCACTCGCAGATCAATTTATAGCAATAAATGTACACATCCAAAAAGAAGAAAGGGTCATAATCAAAATCTTAACCCTACAACTCAAACAAATACAAAGGCAGCTGCAAAGGAAGCACTTGGGCACCAGAAGAAAGGAAATAGTAATAATAATAATAATAGAGCAGAAATAAATTAGAGACTAGAAAAACAATTGAAAGGGATATCAAGACCAAAAGCTGGTTCTTTGAAAAGATCATCAAAATCAATAAACCACTGGCCAAACTGAAAAAAAGATAAACAGGAGAGGAAACAAATAACACAAATAAGAGATGAGATGGGTGATACCACACAGACCCAACTGAAATTTAAGGAATCATAACAGAATACTATGAAAAAATTGCACTCCAACAAATTTGAAAACCTAGAGGAAATGAAATTTCTAGAAACACATTACCTACCTAAACTAACACAAACCGAGGTAGAAAAAATAAATAAACCTATAACAAAGGAAGAGATTGAAGAGGTAATTAGAAAGCTCCCAACAACAACAACAAAAAAGCCCTGGCCCTGATAGCTTCACTGGAGAATTCTACCAAACTTTCAAAGAAGAGTTAATAGAGAAACTACAAATGGTATTTCAGAGCATAGAAAAGGATGGAATACTCCCAAACTCATTATATGATGCCAGCATAACCACGATACCAAAACCAGGTAAAGACACGACAATAAAAAGAAAATTACAGACTAATATCCCTCATGAACATAGACACAAAAATCCTCAACTGAAGTCTAGCCAATAGAATTCAACAACATATCAAAAAAATGATATACCATTGCCAAGTGGGATTCATATCAGGTGTGTAGGGATTGTTCAACATTAGAAAAAAACAATGTAATCCATCAGATAAACAAAACAAAAGAGAAGAACCACATGATCTTATCATTTGATGCAAAAAAAGATTTTGACAAAGTCTAACAGCCATTCATGATGAAAATTGTCAGCAAAATAGGAATAGAAGGAGAATTCCTCATTATAATAAAGGGCATTTATACAAAGCCAACAGTCAACATCATTCTAAATGGAGAGCGCCTGAAGGCATTCCCCTTGAGAATGGGAACCAGAGAAGGATGTCCTTTATCACTACTCTTATTCAACATTGTGCTGAAGGCCCTAGCCAGAGCAATTAGGCAAGAAATAAATAAATAAAGGACATCCAAATAGGTAAGGAAGAAGTAAAAGTATCTCTATTTGCAGATGTTATGATCTTATACACAGAAAATCTCAAAGAATCCACAAGAAAACTACTGCAACTAGTAGAAGACTACAGCAAAATATCAGGATACAAGACAAACATACAAAAATCAGTTGGATTCCTCTACACCAACAAAAAGAACTTCGAGGAGTAAATCAACAAATTAATATCATTTACAATAGCACCCAAGAAGATAAAATGCTTAGGAATAAATTTAACCAGAGGCGTAAAGACCTATACAAAGGAAACTACAAGACACTACCGCAAGAAACCAAGAAAGACCTACATAAGTGGAAAAACATACCTTGCTCATGGATAGGAAAACTTAACATTTGTGAAAATGTCCATTCTATTCAAAGTGATCGACAGATACAATGGATCTCGATCCACATTCCAATGACATTTTTTAATGAGATGTAGAAAGAAATCACCTACCTTATATGGAAGGGGAAGAGTCCCCAGATAAGTAAAGCATTACTGAAAAAGAACAAGGTGATAGGTCTCACATTACCTGATTTTGGAACCTATTGTATTGTCACAGTTGTCAAAACAGTGTGGTACTTGTAAAACAACAGATACATAGATCAATGGAACAGAATTGAGTATCCAGACGTAAACTCAACCACCCATGAGTAGCTGATATTTGACAAAGGCCAAAAGTTTGTTAAATGGGGAAAAGACAGTCTCTTCAACAAATGGTGCTGGCATAACTGGATATCCATCTGCAAAAAAAATGAAACAAGACCCATACCTCACACCATGCACTGAAACTAACTCAAAATGGATCAAAGACCTAAATATAAAATCTAAAACGATAAAGATCATGGAACAAAAAATAAGGACAAAGTTAGGAGTCATAATACATGGCATAAACAGTATGCAAAACATTACTAACAATGCACAAACACCAGAAGAGAAACTAGATAACTGGGACCTCCTAAAAGTTGAACACTTAAATGCTTATCAAAAGACTTCACCAAAAAGAGTAAAAAGACAGCCTAGAGCTGGGAAAAAAATTTTGGCTATGACATATCCTTTCAGGGTCTAATCCCTAAAGTTTATAAGGTGCTGCAAACTTCAATGACAAAAAGACAAATAATCCAATTAAATAATGGGCAAAGGTTAAGGACATGCACTTCACCTAAGAAGACATTCAGTGGCTAACGGATACATGAGGAAATGCTCATGATCTTTAGCCATTAAAGAAATGCAAATCAAAACTACAAAGAGATACCATCTTACCCAACAAGGCCAGCAATAATCCAAAAAAACACGAAATAATAAATAATGGAGAGGTTGTGGAGAGACTGGAGCACTTATATGATGCTGGTGGGAATGTAAAACGGTACAACCAGTTTGGAAATCCATTTGGCGCTTCCTCAAAAAGCTAGAAATAGAAGTACCACAAGACCCAGCAACCCTACTCCTTGGAATATATCCTAGAGAAATAAGAACTGTCATATAGATAGATATATGCACACCTAGGTTCATCACAGTACTGTTCACAATAGCAAAAAGATGGAAACACCTAGGTGCCCATCAATGGACAAATGGATAAACAAATTATAATATATACACACATTGGAATACTTCACAATGATAAAGAACAGTGAGGAATCTGAGAAACATCTCAAAACATGGATGAATCTGGAAGGCATTATGCTGAGTGAAATTAGTCACAAAAGGACAAGTATTGTATGAGACCACTATTATAAGAACTCAAGAAAAGGTTTAAACACAGAAGAAAACATTCTTTGATGGTTATGAGGGTGAGGAGGGAGGGAGAGGGGACTTCATTCTTAGATAGTAGACAAGAATTATCTTAGGTGAAGGGAAGGACAACACACAATACAGGGGAAGTCAGCACAACTGGACTAAACCAAAAGCTAAGAAGTTTCCAGGACAAAACCAAACACTTCAAGGGACAGAGTAGCAGGGGCGGTTGTCTGGGGACCATGGTTTCAAGGGACATCTAGGTCAATTGGCATAATAAAGTTAATTAATAAAATGTTCTGCGTCTCACTTTGGTGAGTGGCATCTGGGGTCTTAAAAGCTAGTGAGCAGCTATCTAAGACCCATCAATTGGTCTCAGCCCATCTGGAGCAAAGGGGAAAGAAGAACACTAAAGACACAAGGAAAATATTAGCCCAAGAGACAGAAAGGGCCACGTAAGCCAGAGACCCCATCAGCCTGAGACCAGAAGAACTAGATGGTGCCCAGCTATCACCGATGACTGCCCTGACAGGGAACACAACAGAGAATCCCTGATGGAGCAGGAGAAAAGTGTGATGCAGAACTAAAATTCAGATAAAAAGATCAGACGTAATGGTCTGACTGAGGCTGGAGGAATCCCAGAAGACATGGTCTCCAGACTCTCTGTTAACCCAGAACTAAAACCATTCCTGAAGCCAACTCTTGCGACAAAGATTGGACTGGACTATAAAACATAAAATAGTACTGGTGAAGAGAGTGTTTCTTGGTTCAAGTAGAAACACAAGACTAAATGGGCAGCTCCTATCTGGAGGCAGGAGGAGAAGGCAGAAAGGGGTAGGAGCTGGTTGAAGGAACATGGGAAATCCGGGGTGGAAAAGGGAGAGTGTGCTGTCTCATTACAGGGATTACCACTAGGGTCATGTAACAATACGTGTATAAATTTTTATATGAGAAATTAAGTTGAGCTATAAACTTTCACCTCAAGCACAATTTTAAAAAAAGTCAGAATAAAAAATAACTAAATAAAATAAAATAAAAAATTTTCAATATTATCTCATTGAAGTTAACCTCTATATAAACGTAGTTGTTACTATGACATGAGAAATAAAAAAGGATTTTCTGTTAAATAAGTAAGTATCAGGAAACCCTGGTGGCGTAGTGGTTAAGTGCTACAGCTGCTAACCAAAGGGCCAGCAGTTAGAATCCGCCAGGCACTCCTTGGAAACTCTACGGGGCAGTTCTATTCTGTCTTATAGGGTCGCTATAAGTCAGAATCGACTCGAGGGCACTAGGTTTGGTTTGGTTTAAGGAAGTATCAATACACACTTTCTAGAAGAAAAGCATATATTTTGCTAATCCTGTGAAAAGAGAATTGTGGCACTAATATCCATATTTTGTACAAAGATTGCATTTATTTGGTTTTATAAACACTTCTTAAAGAGATTTTAATTATTCTCATTTTTTAAAAGTTGGCACTAAAAAAATGAGATTGCTGTAAAAGAACTGAGGTTTTTTAAACAATGACTATTAATAATTATAAAATACGTTGAAAATGTTTTGCTAAATTCAATGCTATAATAACCATAGTAAATTTTAATGCTGTAATAACCACAGTCCCATGATTTTTCTATACAATTTCTCTCACCATGAGCGTGATCTCTTTCTGGTAGTCAGTAGGATCAGCCTTCTCTATCCAAAGATAATCATTATTTTTAATCATTACATGGGATGCTGCCAAGTTTTGAAATGACACACCTTCAAGGGAATATGAATGTGCTTGAGATGTAGTATGAATTTAGTTTGTTTCATTACAATTCTTTGAAAACAACATATCTGACAGTAGTCGTTATTGTATCCCTGCTGACGGGGATTTTTGTTCATCATTTCCCTGTAATTCCATTATGCTTTATTTATATCCATATTAAAGACACTTTATACTCAATTCAATATTATGAGGGAGTGAGAAATAATTTTAAGATTAAATATTGTTAATTTCCCACAAAGCTTGGAGTATGCTTTGAACTTGACTCCAGAAATTAAGCTGTAGTAATAGCTTCAGATACCTATAGCCTTTTTAGATGAAAAGAGAGGAATTAATCTTGAAAATGGGCCTCTGGGCTTGTTGGAAACAAATAAAAAGAGCCTCAGTGGATTCCTGGTTTTCTATTCCTAAACGTTCCTATGGAGTTGGAAGGACTGCCTCCTCACATTCAGTAACCGCAGGAGAAGGGGTGTTTGTGGAGAGAAGTTTCAGTGCTCATACAGATCCATGTGCTCCTCTGTGTGTCCTATCATCTCCCAAAGTTAGGATGGACCCATATGTCTGATCACTGGCCAGCGGCATGTCACTGAGGTACAGAAGACAGAAGCTGCTCAAGATAAAATCACATAGGTTTATTACAATTCGAACTGTTAACAATACAGCCCATCAAAATGAGACAGTGGTGTCTGAATATGGAGTCCAGGTTTGGGTCAATTATACCACTAAAGCAGGAATTAGTTACACGATACTCTTGATTGGCGCATCCTCCATTAGAGAAGGGAAAGGTGGGGTCTGGCGAGGTGGGGAGGGGCACTTTATTGGTCCATAGGAGAGACCCGTAAGAGACTGGTTAGTAAAAAATAATAGCTATAATTACAGTTTAGCAATAATAGTCACCAAATGCTTAGACAGTGGTCACAAGATGCTTACACACATATTTTGTCTATCCTGCAAAAACACCTTACCGTTCACAGCACTCTTTCGAGCACGTGCATTTTTAGGGGTGCAGATGAGTATTTGCGTCAAGATTCCCTAAGGCACATTGTGTTACATCCTGGTTTTGACTGCTGAAGACAAACATCAAGCTAAAATCTGATCAAGGGTCAGATGGTGTGGTTAGCATTAATTCCGCCATGTTGTGCCTCTATCTCACTGACTACACTAGGGTACTTCCCAGAGACAGGCATATGAGAGGAAGTGATACCACAATCCATTCCATTTTATGCCCTAGGTCTTAAAAGCTTTCCACACCATCCTCTAGCCCTTTTTTGCCTTTGTTCTTTTTTATTGCTTTTATTCTTGCCAGAATGACCTTTACCACCCTCTGCCCCAGATGGCATAATTACAAGGTAAATGGGAGCCACTGACCAGTATAACATTCATGTGTGTGAGAAATAAATTTTTATTGCATTATGTCCAACAGTTTTTAGCCTGCAAATATAGGCATTGCCATCACTTGCTTCTTTTTTTTTCAGATAAATGTGGCATATACCCAATCTTCAGTGAGAACTCTTTGGGATCATAAGGCAATTAGCATTTGTGGTAGCTGACATTCTGTAGTCTGTAACTTGTAAAGGAAGTGAAAATAAACGATTACCGAATGAATATAACATAAATAGAAAAGAAGCACTTAGAAAAATAGGAACAGAAGAAAATGTTTAGAGAGCTGACATGATAACATATTTAATAATAAAAAAAAATCCTTTAGAAATCAGCACTGAGACAAGTATATCTATTTTCATTGCTTCTATTCAACAGAGTACTATTGTTCCTAGATAATGCAATAAGACACAAAAAGACATAAAATGTGTAAAGACTGAAAAATAAAATAAAATAAATGCATGATAATGTTATTTGCAGACTATAAAATTGTCAAACCAGAAAGTCCAACTGAAACTGCAGGAAAAAGATTAGAGCTGACATGAGGCTTCAGCAATCTTGTTGCTGTTGCTAGGTGCTGTCCAGTTGGTTCCTATTCATAGGTACCCTATGCACAACAGAACTAAACACTGCCAGGTTCTGCGCCATCCACAAAATCATTGCTATGTTTGAGTCCTTTGATCAGTCATTGTGTCAGTTCATCTCAGTGAGGGTCTTACTCTCTTTTGCATGATGTCCTTCTCCAGAGACTGGTCCCTCCAGATAACATGACCAAAGTATTTAAGACAAATCCTTGGCATCCTGGCTTCTAAGGAGCACTCTGGTTATACTTCTTCCAAAACAGATTTGTTTGTTCTTCTGGCAGTCCGTTGTATATTCAATATTCTTTGCCAACACCATGACTAAAAGGTCTCCCTTATTCTTTGGCCAGTTTTCCCATAAATACAGGCAATTGAAAATACCAGGGCTTGAGTCAGGCACACCTTAGTCCTCAAAGTGACATCTTTGCAATTTAAAAATTTAAAGAGGTCTTTTGCAGCAGATTTACCCAATGCAATACATTGATTGATTTCCTGATTGATGCTTCCATGGGCACAGATTTTGGATCCAAGTAAAATGAAATCCTTGACAACTTCAATCTTTTCTCCCTTTATCGTGATGTTGTTTATTGGTCCAGCTGTGAGGATTGTTGTTTTATGTTGAGGTATGATCCATGCTAAACACTATAGTCTTTGATCTTCATCAGTAAGTACTTCAAGTCCTTTTCACTTTCAGAAAGCAAGGTTATGTCATTTGCATACCACAAGCTGTTAATGAATCTTCCCCCAATCCTGGTGCCACGACTTCTACACGTAGTCAAGTTTCTCGGATTATTTGTCAGCATACAAATTGAATAAGCATGGTGAAAGGATACAACCCTGACATACACCTTTCCTAACTTAAACCACACAGTCTCCTCTTGTTCTGTCAGAACAACTCCCTCTTGTATGGGTTCCTCATGAGCACAATTAAGTGTTCTGGAATTCTCATTCTTTGCAATGTTATCCATAATTTGTTATGATCCACACAGTCAAATGCCTTTACATGGTCAATAAAACACTGGTAAACACCTTTCTGGTATTCTCTGCTTTAAGCCAGGATCCATCTGACATCACAATGATATCACAGGTTCCACGTCTATTTCTGAATCTGGCCTGAATTTCTGGCAGTTCCCTGTTGATATACAGCTGCAGCCTCTTTTGAATGATCTTCAGCAAAATTTTACTTTCATTTGATACTAATGATATTGTTTGATAATTTGCACATTCAGTTGGATAACCTTTCTTGGGAATAGGCATAAATATGGATCTCTTCCAGTTAGTTGGCCATGTAGCTGTATATGGATAGAATACACAAAGAGATGCCCACTGCCCTCAAGTCAGTTCTGACTCATAGCAACACTACCGGACAGAGTAGAACTGCCCCACAGGGTTTCCAAAGAGCATCTAGCAGATTTGAACTGCTGACCTTTGGTTAGCACCCTTAGCACTTACACTACATTACCAGGGTTTCCTATACGAAGAGATAGTGACCACATATTTGTATAGCCACTGTGAATAGGAAATTAAAAATTTTTCTCCTAAAATGCTTCAGCTGTCTTATATTGTTAAAGAAGAGACTTGTATCATGAAAAATGGAGATCGAGAATGTTGTATCATTTCACATTCGTGGTTTGAACTGACCCACTGATGCCTCAGAAGACAGTCTTTAGGTCTTTTTCTGAAAGGTCACTGCCTTGAAAACTCCATTGAACAGTTCTACTCTTCACTCAGTGGGGTTGTCATGAGTTTGGAATCAACTGGATGGTAACTGTGTCTTTTATTTATTTATTAAATCTAATTGATTTTTTTTAACATGAGTTATATGATATTCTTTTTATATTATCCTGCCAATATCTCTATTGTTGCATCACATTAATGATGCCTCATACAGTCTTAACAATTGAGATATTTTAACAAACGATGCAATGCTAGCAGTCTCACTTGTCTACACCAAGAAATTCGGATGACAGTTACCTTGCCAACCAACTGGAAGAGATCCATATTTGTATCAATTGGAAGAAAGGCAATCTAACAGGGTGCAGAAATTATTGAATAATATCATTAATACCACACACAAGTAAAATTTTGCTGAAGATCATTCAAATGTGATTGCAGCAGTACATTGACAGGAAACTGCCAGAAATCCAAGCTGGATTCAAAAAAGCACATCGAACCAGGGATATCATTGTGATGTCAGATAGATCCTGGCTGAAAGCAGAGAATATCAGAAAGATGTTTACTTACCTGTGTTCTATTGACTATGCAAAGGCATTCAACTGTGTGGATCATAACAAATTATGGATAACATTGGAAAGAATGGAAATTCCAGAATATTTAATTGTGCTCATGAGATCAAGAAGCAGCTGTTCAAACAGAACAAGGGAATATCACTTGGTTTAAAGATAAGAAAGGTGTGTGTCAGGGTTGTATCCTTTCGCCACACTTATTCAATCTATAAACTGAGCAAATAATCTGAGAAGCTGGACTATATGAAGAAGAATGTGGTGTCAGGATTGGAGGAAGACTCATTAACAGCCTACAATATGCAGATGACACAACCTTGCTTGCTGAAAGTGAAGAGAATTTGAAACACTTACTGATAAAGATCAAAGACCACAGCCTTCAGGATGGACTACACCTGAACATAAAGAAAAAAAAAAAAAATCCTCACAACTGGACCAAAAAGCAACATTTCATGATAAATAGAGAAGACACTGGAGTTGTTAGGGATTTCATTATACTTGGATTCACAATCAACATCCATGGAAGCAGTAATCAAGAAATCAAAGGATACATTGCATTGGACAAATCTGCAGCAAAAGATATCTTTAAAGTGTTTAAAAGCAAAGACATCACTTTATGCACTAAGGCATGCGTGACCCAAGCCATGGTGTTTTCAATTGCCCCATGTGCATGTGAAAGCTGGACAATGAATAAGGAAGACTGAAGACTTTGATGCCTTTGAATAATGTTTTTGGAGTAGGATATTGAATATGCCACACACTGCCAGAAGAACAAACAACTCTATCTCGGAAAATGTACGGTCAGAATGCTCATTAGAAGCAAGGATGGCGAGACTTTATCTCACATACTTTGGACATGTTATCAGGAGGGACCAGCCCCTGGAGAATGACATCATGCTTAGTTAAGTAGAGGGTCAGGGAAAAAAGAGGAAGATCCTCAACAAGGTAGATTCACTCAGCGGCTGCAGCAATAGGCTCAAGCATAACAACAATTGTGATAATGTTGCAGAACTGGTTGGCGTTTTTTTCTGTTGTTTGTGGGGTCGCTATGAGTTGGAACCGACTCAATGGCACCTAACTACAACAACAACATATAGTCATTTAGTTAGTGGAGGTAAAGGTTAAATAAATACAATATTGTCTTGATCATCTACTGCTGCTATAACAGAAATACCACAAGTGGATGGCTTTAACAAAGAGAAATTTATTTTCTCATAGTCTAGTAGACTCCAAGTCGAAATTCAGGGTGTCAGCTCCAGGAAAGGCTTTCTCCTTCTGTCAGCTCTGAAGGAAGGTCCTTCTTGTCAATACTGTCCTGGACTAGAAGTTTCTTCGGTCAGGAACCCCGGGTCTAAAGGACATGCTCTGTTCCCGCTGCCTCTTTCTTGGTGGTATGAGGTCCCCAACTCTCTGCTTGCTCCCCTTTCCTTTTATCTCTTGAGAGATGAGGTGGTGCAGGCCACACTCCAGGGAAACTTCCTTTACATTGGATCAGGGATGTGATCTTAGTAAGGATGTTACAATTACACCCCAATCCTTTTAATATAAAATTACAATCACAAATTGGAGGGTAACCACACAATACTGGAAATCATGGCCTAACCAAATTGACACATATTTTGGGGGGACTCAATTCAATTCATGACAAATATTAAACAAACTTACATACAATCATACATAATTTTAACTCTGCTATTCAAAGATTTTTTTTCATTCAAAGCATGATATGATTCTACCCCTAAATATGAAAAAAATACATTTTTCTTTAAAGATAAATCATGAATAAATCTGTCAAATGAAAATGAGCAATTAAGCTAGTGTGTACTTTCAACAGTCACTTTTCCAATGGTGAAGTGGTACAACTGCAAACTTAAGAAATAGAAGAATCATATAGACAAGAAAACTCCAACATTAAAGGCAGTATGCACACTTCAAAATATTTACCTACAAGTGATAAAATATAAATTGAATTAAAATGAGATCTGAAATGTACCATCCGACCTAATTTATACATGAGGCATATAGATAGATGATAGATCGACAGGTAGATACATAGATAGGTAGATAGAGTGACAGACAGGTAGGTAGGTAGATAGGTAGGTAGATGCATAGACAGACAGATACATAGATACATACAAAGATGATAGAAAGATAGGTAGGTAGGTAGGTAGATGGCTAGACAGATAGAAGATAGACAGGTAGAAGGATAGACAGCTAGATGATAGATAGACGGATGATAGATAGATAGATAGACAGGTAGACAGGCAGACAGATAGGTAGATAGGCAGTTTTAGAATTTGAACTTTGTCATGTATTTCAAAAGCAAATACTTTGTGAACTGGAAAGGAGACTTTCATCACTTTCATCAATAACGTGTAGAAAATGAAATACAGACAGAGCTGAGCTCCACAATTAGCCATTCCACCCCCTAAAAAATCTTGTTTCTGATTTGTGTTCCTTTCTAGTTCTAGTTTCAGGTTTTCTCCCATCTCTGAATATTCCTTTTCATTTTCTTGTGCTGGAATCTCTTCTTCTAAGCAGCCACTTAATGCTGGAGTGCCCTAGGTCTCAGTTTTCACCTCTCCTCTTTTCACTTTAACGCGAATTCCCATTAGTGATTTCATTTAGTGCCATTATTTAAATATATCTCTAAAGTCCAACATACACATAAAATATAATTGAACTTCTATTGTCCTCCCACTTGTGCACATTTCCAAAGTCCGATTTAGCCAGTCTTCTCATCTCAGCTCAACTTTATCTTTCCACTTGCTTAGGCTAGAAACCTTGACGTTATCCTTGATTCTTATCGTTCTTTTAAACTCCACAGGTCATTACAATATGTCTAAAAGAAGACCAGTTCTCACCACCTCAACTTGCTTTGTTCACTGGTACCCTCCATCCAAGTGGCTACAAAAGTGTCTGACACATAGTTCCACTTGATAAATACTTTCTGAATGAATAAACAGATAAACGAACAAACGAATGAGTGAATTTGGAAAGGTATTAGCCATGGAAGCCGAAATTTCCATCGTTCCCTCAGGTAAAAGAGAATAACCAAAATGGATGATGGGTAAGATTGGCAGCAGGGGCGGGGTGGAGAAGGCAGGACAGGGAGAGAGGAAATGGTAGGTTAATTAGAATGGAAAGAGAAGGTTAAATTCATTTTCCAAGTTTTCCTAGAGTAGTAAATGATAACTTTTGATTTAATTCTGTATATATTCAAAGAAAGCTACTTGGATTTGAAAGAAAAACTTTCAACCACACAGGTTAAATCAGAACAACAGATCATCTAACCACAAAGCTCAAAGTTCTAGGAAAATAACTTTGCTCATTACAAGGACAACCTTAAATTTTTGCAACTTTGAAAAATAATGCTCATCAAAATGTTCAAAATGTCACCTATGTCTTAAATTACATTAATTAGAAACAATGCCAAACCCTTTTATTCTGCCTCACAGTCATCCCAATTTAGAAAAAAAAAAAAAAGTCCAATGTTCCCTTGAAAGTAAAATTCCTAGCCCTTTCAAGGGTGAATTACTTGTTTTTGGAAATGTTTTGTGATGACATATTTGTTCACTAATGGAATGGATGCTGAACCATTGTTCGCTGGTAGCTTTTTTTTTTTTTTTTAAATGGTGTGCCAATTGAAAGCATGCCATATCTGTACCAAGTTCTAGATCACAAACGCAATACATATATGTACCGTGGCTCTGGAAGTGTGTAAAATGTCTTCAGGGAGAGGAGAATTTTTTAAGAGTTCTCATCAGGGAGGCAAGCACTTTATAAAAGATCTCATCATGGAGGTGACTAATGTAAATGGGCCATACCAGTACCATGTTCCACGAAGTATATCACAAACAATATATCTATCAGTACCGTGGCCCAGAAAGTGCATCACAAACTGCTTTCACCCCAAAATTCACTCATTTACTTGAATATTTCCAAATGCCAGGAACCGTGCCTTCTCAACAACACAAAAGAAATTGTAAACATACTTGCCTTATCCTACGTGCAGAAGCCAAAAGACACGAAAAGTTTCACAGGATCACTCCTCCAGGAAGCGTCCCCTCATACAAATGGCTCTCAACACTCAAATGTGTTGCAGACCAACTTCCTTATTTTTTATGCAGCTGCACCAGTATCCACCATGATGCCAGAATGTGCTAAAGTGGCTCAAATACCTGCCAATAAACCTCCTGGCGCGGGAAAGTTAACTGGTACATGTATTTCTCAGTGCCATTGAAAAAGCTACAGCTTTTGTCCTGAAATTTACAACAGGAACAACAGAAAGACTGTGGTATTTAAAGGAGCCATGTCTGAGAATGAACACATTAGCACCTCTCTCTCTTTCTCACACACACACACACACAAACACACATACATTTTTTAGTCTTAGATTCCATTCTTGGGAATTAAAACAACAAATTAGGATCTTATTTCTGTACCATGCTAGTGTTCCTTAACTCATTCCTTCAGTCACTTAATATAAAAACAAAACAAAAACTTTCTGTAGAACATTCAAGATAAACAAAAAAATGTGTTGAGTACCTTGGAGAATACAAGTAAGTACAGAATTTCTTTACATGATAGAAGGATACAGACCCTCTCGATGGTTAACCCTTATATTCTTAACACCTATCAAACTTTTTGACTCATAGAAGATACTCCAAAAATAAGCCTTCAAAAAGTGGAAAATTTAATTGCTGTGATAAGATATCCACCTGTAAAACTTAATCGATGTTCTTCTATTGTTTATAATTAATTCCATCTATTTGCATGGCACTTGTAAATTTTCTAAGTACTTTCGTAAGTAATCACATTTGTTAACAACTCCGTTACACAGAATGAAAGTTTTTCTTTTACTAGTTAGGATACATTATTTAACTGACCCAAACTGACACAGCAGAGACACTTAAACTCAGATGTCCACTTCTTCTTTGCATTAAATTTTCATATTCATGTGTGAAATCTTTATATTATGATAAGAAATCTGGACTACAGAAATGTTTCAAACACATCCACTCTACGTCACTATTCTCAGGCATAGTCTCAGATAATTTCCACACATGCTGATAGATAGGGCAATTCAAATGCCACACCTAAACTCAGTTTTGCCAGTAAACCATCATTATATTACACAACTTTTACTATATTCTTAGCATAATATTTAGCTATTATTATATTAAATATGAAGTGAAAAGTATGGACTGGCCTGAACAGTTTATTTCCCAGATTCAAGTAACCTTAGACTGGGAGAAGAATAAAAAAACAAAAACAGAAAAACCACAACCATTGCCTTCGAGTCAATTCCAGCTCATAGTGACCCAATAGGACAGAGTAGAACTGCCCCATAGGGTTTCCAAGGCTTTAATATTTACAGGAGCAGATGGCCACATCTTTCTCCAGTGGAGCAATGGTTGGGTTTGGAACCAGCCAAGCACTTTAAACACTGCACCAGCGGGGTTCCTTGGGAGGGGAATAAGGAGAACTAATTCTGCCTTGACATTCTGAGTTATTAATATTCTGAATATGAACTACTGACTTTTTAAGATAGTAGGCTATTTATTGAGAGCATATTACTTAGTCCTTTAAATCTTCTTTCCCTACCCCCAATATCCCAGGGTGTTTTTGCCTATGCTTATGCGTGTCTCCCCAGCCTGTATGTTTAAGCAGGAATGTTGTACTGATGGTCTCCCTGTATCTCCATCCTTTAGGTCTTGCCTTATTTGTTTCCTTAATATATATATACTCAGCCTCATAATCAAGCATCAAGTATAAATCCTAGATGGAAGAGAGGAAAAAAAATAACTTATTTGGTAGTTCTGTAGCTTAACAATCAATCAGTTAGAAAGCTTTGCTTGACTGAATTTTATTAGATTCCAGTTTCTAAGTGGATATGATCTGGCGATAAGCTCCCTTTCCTTGGTTAATTCACACTTAAGGAGGGGGCACCTTGCTGTACCCGTTATCACAGAGGTGTGTGACCCAACATCAGCTTCTATCCTTCCAACACTGAGTTCTTGCAATCTAACAGAAAATGCTAGTAGGGTATGGAAAGTGACCCAGAGCAATAGGAGTCAGTATTAGAACCTGAGGGTTGGTTTGGAATGAATCAAATTGGAGTGGTTAGGATGAAGCTAGATATGCCAGATGTATTATATATGTTGGGAAGTCTAATTAAAAATAACTCAGGAGTAGGAACAAAATGAAATCGATGAACTACTGACAAAGCAGGAAAACTGAGGCGGAATTTAGAGACAGGGTGTCTTTGATAACTTACCCACCAGGTGGTGTGAGGAATTTGTAAAGGTGTGAGCTTGTATCTGCGACTGAGAAGGTGTGTCATCAATAGAGATAAGGTCTGGGTGAAATGAGCCTATAGTAACCAGTGCAGAGATAAGCAAGTCAACAAAATGTGGTGTTCAGAAATGAGAAAGGATTTGGAAGTGAAAAGGCATAAATTACAATTCTTGAGTACAAATTGTTAAACTCTTGACCCAGTTTCTTTACCTATAAAATGGGAGAAATATTACTTGACAATATTATTGTCAATAAAAATGATGATAATTGATGTAAACATGCTTCCTACAATTTTAGTACATGTTGACACTCAGTAAATACTAAGGTTATTGTTTGTAAGTAATTTTGCCTGCCTTCCCTCTTTTTTTTTTTTTTTCCCCTCTACCTAAATGTAGATTCCCTGAGCCCTTTTCTTAAATGAAACCCAGATCTTGCCTTCTGGTTAGTCCTTGAGCTATAGCACTCACTTTCTATCTTTCTTAAACACTGAAATACATTGAGTTTATTTTCTAATTCTCTACATTTAGTGTCTCTTAATCCCACTTAAATGTTCCCGGAACTACTGAGACAGCTTCATCCTTGACTGTAACATGGATGATCCTAAAATTTATGATTAAAACAGATAAAGCCCAAATTATCTAAATAAAAGGAAATGACATTTTGCTGTATAACACGTATGTGGTTTTTGTATGCCAACAGTCATGAGATACTCTCAACACTCTAGATATCTAACTGTACAAAGACAGTGTACCTGGGGGGATGTGGAGATTTTTATTCTATACCAAAGAGCTCAGATCCACAATTTATAGTGATGGAAGTAGATTCAAGAACAGTTGATAATACATGCACCCAAACTCAGAAGGACTGCATTGTTTCTGACCCATCTACAGTAAAAATGAATCAACTAATAGGTTTGCTGCATTCTGAATCTGAAAACCCCAGATGTCTGACTCTTTTTCTTTTATCTTTTAGAGTCTCTGTTGGTAATACTGCCAATTTCGGTATTCAAATCTCCTCTCTAAGCAAGAGAATTTTATCTCTGCTTGAAGTCCCAAGCCTTCTTTTCATCAGTACACTCCCAGTCCCCAGTGTATAACCAGTACCTTGTTGTGACAGTACATCAAGGACAAAGAAAGGCCATTCCATTCTCTTTGATCCTTCATTGCATTCTGCTTAGAACTATCTTCTTTCTTTAATTTATTTAGTTCTTTGCTTTATTGTCCAACACTTAGAAAATAAGTTCCCGGACAGTAAAAGTTTTGTGTGCCTATTCGCCTCCTGAATATCTCCCATTTTTCATTGCTTAAAAGTCTAAACGGTTGAGGGAACCTTTACATACCCCAATAAACATGAACTGTGCCACTCATATTCTGTACTCCCAATCCAACACTGCCCATAGCAGTTGGCTAACAGCAAGGGGGCTTTCAGAGAGAGTAAACCCTTAATCATACCCTGTATCTCTTGTTAACTCACCTGTGAACTCAAAAGGTGGATTTGGGCTTCATGTTAGCAGGATCTAATCGGCTTTCTTTTAGCTGCCCATGGGTCTTCGACACTCATTTTGAACAATGATCTTTAAATTACAGACTTGTCTAAGCAGCTGTGAGCACAGAACTTGCCCTCAAATTACAACTCTATTTGTGCTGGTCTGCAAGTGCATTTATTAGCATTAATGTATCAATTATTTTTAATTAGTTCTTGAAACTTCCCTTTCACCAAGAGCAAAGTCACTAGCTGCAATTTGCAAGTGAAAGTGATCACACTGTTTCCCATGCCCCTACACAATAGTGCCTCTCATTATCTAACCCAGAAAGCCGGGTATTATTTCTTCCCATTTAGTCCCTCTGTTCTCTATCCATTTGCCTCATAATATGTGGAAATCTTAACAATGCGGCAAAAGTTGCCTAATTGCTCCTACCGACTCCTTACTGATATCAGGGTGAATTCTGACCTTGTTCATTTTTTCTAACTTATTTCTTTGTATGTAACTAGGAATAGGAAAAAAAAAAAAAAAAAACAACAAAAGTGTACCTTCAGAACACACACACACACACACACAGTTTTGAGTTTGAGGGTAGAGAGGAAGAATATCTTCAACCTCCATTCTCTACATCATTTCTGGTCATGACTGATTATGTTTTTTGTTTGTTTTAATTTAGGATGATTTTTTGCATATTTAGTTTCAAAGTGATCATCTTTTGGATGTCATTTTAATATTTTTATTTAAATTCATTAACAAATCAGAAACATGTTTCTTTGCTAGAGCAGGTGGCTCATATTTGAGGAAGGAAATATTATCATAATTGCATACCTGTTGCCGTGGAGTCAATTCCAACTCATAGTGACTATAGGACAGAGTAGAACTGCCCCATAGGGTTTCCAAGAAGCAGCTGGTAGATTCGAACTGCCGACCTTTCAGTTAGTAGCCAAATGCTTAACCACTGCCCCACCAGGGCTCCTCTCAGAGCTGTATACCAGAAATAAATTGTGGAACCAAAATATAAAGTTTCTCTACCAAAAAAAAAAAAAGGAATCAGATCAACCTGTGAACCAAAATCCAATTTAATGATTGGCTTGATAAATACTTAATTCAACATTTAAAATCACTGAATTATAAATCAGTCTTGATTTATAAGGAATTATTTTTTAAGCCCAATAAAGAGTAGTTTAAGTGAAGTAACACAATACATGTTTAACTTGAATAAGTTAGCATGTAAAAAAATCTCAACCAAAATTTAAATTGATTTATATTTTTAATTATGGTACAAAGGTATCATGAAGTTTTATATATAGCATCATAGGTTATTTCAATGGCTTTCAAGCCATGTTCCTTAGATCAGATTTTGGCAGCAGTTATAGGCTGTATGTTGACATTCATAAAAACTTGGACACAAGTGACAATCATAACTAAAACTATCCTGTTCGCTTGAACATTAAAAGAAAATTATTACAGAAAATATTTAAATTAGAGTCCTGGTGGTACAGAGGTTAAGAGCTTGGCTGCTAACCAAAAGGTCAGCAGTTCAAATCCATCAGCCAATCCTTGGAAACCTTATGGGGCAGTTCTGGTCTGTCCTACAGGGTCACTATGAGTCAGAACCAACTTGAAGGCACCTAACAAAAACAATATTTTATTTTTATTGTTATTTTCATTTTCACATCATTTTATCATATGTATCTCACTCACTCTTACAGTAGTCTCAGTAGACACAGATGGTTAAAAACTAAAACCAAACCCATTGACTTCAAGTAGATTCCTACTCTTGGCTACCCTATAGGACAGAGTAGAACTACTCCATGGGGTTTCCAAGGAGCATCTTTTGGTTAGCAGCTGAGCACTGCACCACCAGGGCTCCAGACATAGATGGTAACCAAAATTTAACACTGAGAACACAAGTTCCCAAATATTTTAATTGACTTAACCAAGGTCGATAGATAATTAGTGGTAGAGACAGGATTAGAACCAAGCTCCTCTGGTTTCTGTTCTGGACTTATTTTCATCATTACACTGCTGTTACAATAAGAAATCCTGTCTGATCAAACCAAAACTCGTTACCATCAAGTCGAGTCTGACTCATAGCGACCCTATAGGACAGAGTAGAACTGTCCCATAGAGTTTCCAAGGAGCGCCTGGTAGATTCGAACTGCCGAGCTCTTGGTTAGCCAAAGCACTTAACCACTATGCAACCAGGTTTTCTGTCATGTCTGATAAGTGAGATTTTATCATTAATTCAAGAAATACATATATTGAATGGCTTCTTTGTAATTTAAATCTTAAAATGCAAAGGACACTGAGAAAAATTTGTCAATGATCAAATAGAGCAAATTGGAACATATGTTTAAGACCAGGAAGAGTAAACATGGTCAAAAGATATTGGTTTCAACGAGGACAAACATTGGAAAGAAAAGGAAAAGGGAGTAAGCATTTAAATAGCACTACTTATGTTCTCCAAACATAGTTTGTGCTATGCGATTTATATATATGAATTTACTTCAGCCTTCAACAGCCTGGTGAGGTAAGTGTGCTGGCAACTGCTTTTACAGATGAAGAAAAGAGCTGAGATCATTTGAGAAGTCACGCAGGATTACACAGCATGGGAAGGGTATTGCTAAATATGCCATCACCTCAGTTTTGCATCAAAGCCATGCTCTTTCAATTTCAAGTATATGAATAATGAAAATAAATGGGTTAGATAAAGTAGCCATGTATTTACTACTTAAAAAAAAAGACATTTCAGAAACAAATGTGAGAGAAAGGACAGAAAGTTTTTTTCATCTAGTAATCATTTAATACAGATATCCTGAAGATATCCATTAAATTCCAGAAATACTTATTTTTCTCTGGGTTGCATTCATTCATTTAATCTTTTCTTTATCCTTTCTTTCTTTATTCAACAATTATGTAATTACACCTAACTAAACATCAGACAAAAATAACTAAAATTGAGTATTGAATGAATCCCACTATGTACCAGACAATGTGCCAGGTGCCTTACAGAATACATTATCTCATTTAATTTCCACTGGGACAGTCCAGATTGCATTATCTTGTATTATCCATGTGTCCAAAAGTTGTCAGGAAAAAGGAAATCTAAATCCAGTGGGGACCTAACAGATCATCCAGCTTTGCTCTCTTGCGATCCATCCCCCTACAAAATTATTTTTAATAGACCATTATCTCATCTGGGCTTAAACTAACCCTACTCTATAGTCTATACCCACAAGGATGAACTAGTTCACTGAACATAGACTCTGGTACACACACACACACACATAAATTCTAATTCAAACTAAGCTAAAATTTATACTCCTTTATCCTTTAGAAAAGTCCCTAAATTCCATCCCACAGACACATTCTCAGGTTTTGATGTATTCCTACAATTATTTTCCCTAGAAATCCTTCTCTCTTTGAGTTATATTCTGCTGTTTGAAGGATGTTGGTGGAACAAGCTAGGATGTAATTCCAATTATAGATGTAGTGATAATAAATAATGGGGGCACGAGGGATGCTATTAGGTACCTAGTAACACGGTGCACCCTCAGGTGAGAAGACTGCAGTATCTTCAACCAAACTGAACAGAAAAGAAAGGGAAAAGGCACCAGCGAACCCCAGATCCTCCCAAATAACACTATCTCAACACTGCAGGTTGTATTCTCAATGTCATTTGCATTAATGTTTCTTCACACAAGAGACCAGACAAAGCTGAGAATACATTTGACATTGCAAATCAACAACCTCCAGAAACAAATCAGTTATAAAAAAGATAAATGCGGGTTCTGCGGGTGGCGTGGGACGCAGCCGGTAGAAGAAGTCCCCGGGAGGCAGTGACTGGTCTTGGAACGGAGAGAGCAGCGTCCCAGCCGGGGAACCATCCCGCCGGGATTTGGACTGGACGCAGGTATGGCATAAACACGGAGAGCTGCTCCACCCCCCTGAACTAACCCTGGGAGGGGGCCCAGCTGTGTCGCACGGGCAGCGTGGGACGCAGCCGGTGGGAGAAGTCCCCGGGAGGCAGCGACTGGTATTGGAGCGGGGAGAACAGCATCCCAGCCAGAACACTCGGTCACGGCACAAGCACGGGGAGCTGCTCCACCCACCTGAACTAACCCCGGGAGGCGGCCCAACTAGTTCTCGGAGGCGGCACGGCAACTCGGCTGGAGGGACGAGAAGTCCCCTGGAGGCAGCAACTGATTTTGGAGTCGAGAGTGCACCGTCCCAGTAGGGGAGACTTGACGCTGGGCGTGGGGCTGGAAGCGGAGGATCTGACCTTGACTCCAGCGGGCCAAACCCCCCGGGGGCAATCTCCACACAGCCAGCACACATAGACGACGTGCCCCGCGGGAATCTCAGATATAATAGTCATTCCAAGCAAGACAAGCACCTCTGGCTATATTCTGAGGTGTTACTCTCCTATCTCTCTGTTCCCTCCCCCACCCTCCCCAGGCGGCTTCATTAACATCTGAATAGCCTGAGCCAGAGGGAGAACTCTGATAGGGATCTGACTGCATTTTTTTTTTTAGCGGATTTTCTGGAAAAACTAGTTTCCCAGTGATGGCTCGGAGACAACAATCCATATCAAACCACTTAAAGAAGCAGACCATGACAGCTTCTCCAACCCCCAAACAAAAGAATCAAAATCTTTCCCAAATGAAGATACAATCCTGGAATTATCAGATACAGAATATAAAAAACTAATTTACAGAATGCTTCAAGACATCACAAATGAAATAAGGCAAACTGCAGAAAAAGCCAAGGAACACACTGATAAAACTCTTGAAGAACTCAAAAAGATTATTCAAGAACATAGTGGAAAAATTAATAAGTTGCAAGAATCCATAGAGAGACAACATGTAGAAATTCAAAAGATTAACAATAAAATTACAGAATTAGACAACGCAATAGGAAGTCAGAGAAGCAGACTCGAGCAATTAGAATGAGACTGGGACATCTGGAGGACCAGGGAATCAACACCAACATAGCTGAAAAAAAATCAGATAAAAGAATTTAAAAAAATGAAGAAACCCTAAGAATCATGTGGGACTCTATGAAGAAGGATAACCTGCGGGTGATTGGAGTCCCAGAACAGGGAGGGGGGACAGAAAACACAGAGAAAATAGTTGAAGAACTCCTGACACAAAACTTCCATGACATCATGAAAGACACAAGGATATCTATCCAAGATGCTCATCGAACCCCATTTAAGATTGATCCAAAAAGAAAAACACCAAGACATATTATCATCAAACTTGCCAAAACCAAAGATAAACAGAAAATTTTAAAAGCAGCCAGGGAGAAAAGAAAGGTTTCCTTCAAGGGAGAATCAATAAGAATAAGTTCAGACTACTCAGCAGAAACCATGCAGGCAAGAAGGGAATGGGACGACATATACAGAACACTGAAGGAGAAAAACTGCCAGCCAAGGATCATATATCCAGCAAAACTCTCTCTGAAATATGAAGGCGAAATTAAGATATTTACAGATAAACACAAGTTTAGAGAATTCGCAAAAACCAAACCAAAGCTACAAGAAATACTAAAGGATATTGTTTGGTCGGAGAACCAATAATATCAGGTATCAGCACAACACAAGGTCACAAAACAGAACTTCCTGATATCAACTCAAATAGGGAAATCACAGAAACAAACAAATTAAGATTAATTAAAAAAAAAATACACATAACAGGGAATCATGGAAGTCAATAGGTAAAAGATCAAAATAATCAAAAAGAGGGACTAAATACAGGAGGCATTGAACTGCCATATGGAGAGTGATACAAGGCGATATAGAACAATACAAGTTAGGTTTTTACTTAGAAAAATAGGGGTAAATAATAAGGTAACCACAAAAAGGTATAACAACTCTATAACTCAAGATAAAAGCCAAGAAAAATGTAACGACTCAACTAACATAAAGTCAAACACTATGAAAATGAGGATCTCACAATTTACTAAGAAAAACACCTCAGCACAAAAAACTTCACCAAAAGAGTAAAAAGATTACCTACAGACTGGGACAAAGTTTTTAGCTATGACATTTTCGATCACCATCTGATCTCTAAAATCTACACGATACTGCAAAAACTCGACTATAAAATGACAAAAAAAAAAAAACCAATTAAAAAATGGGCAAAGGATATGAACAGACACTTCACTAAAGAAGATATTCAGGTGGCTAACAGATACATGAGGAAATGTTCGGGATCATTAGCCATTAGAAAAATGCAAATCAAAACTACAATGAGATTCCATCTCACTCCAACAAGGCTGGCATTAATTCCAAAAACCCAAAATAATAAATGTTGGAGAGGTTGTGGAGAGTTTGGAACACTTATACACTGCTGGTGGGAATGTAAAATGGTAAAACAGTTTGGAAATCGATTTGGTGCTTCCTTAAAAAACTAGAAATAGAACTGCCATACGATCTAGCAATCCCACTCTTTGGAATATATCCTAGAGAAATAAGAGCCTTTACATGAACAGATATATGCATACCCATGTTCATTGCAGCACTGTTTACAATAGCAAAAAGTTGGAAGGAACCAAGGTGCCCAACAACAGATGAACAGATAAAGTATGGTATAGTCACACAATGGAATATTATGCATTGATAAAGAATGATGAATCCGTGAAACATTTCATAACACGGAGGAATCTGGAAGGCATTATGCTGAGAGAAATTACTCAGCTCCAAAAGGACAAATATTGTATAAGACCACTATTATAAGAACTCGAGAAATAGTTTAAGCAGAGAAGAGAATATTCCTTGACAGTTACGAGACGGGGAAGGGAGGGAGAGGTGTTTTCACCAATTAGATAGTAGATAAGGACTATTTTAGGTGAAGGGAAAGAAAACATACAATACAGGAGAAGTTAGCACAACAGGACTAAACCAAAAGCAAAGAAGTTTCCTTAATAAACTGAATGCTTTCAAGGCCAGTGTAGCATGGGCGGGGGTTTGGGGACCAAGGTTTCAGGGGACGTCTAAGTCTGTTGGCATAATAAAATCTATTAAGAAAACATTCTGCATCCCACTTTGGAGAGTGGCTTCTGGGGTCTTAAACGCTAGCAAGTGTCCATCTAAGGTGCATCAATTGGTCTCAACCCACCTAGAGCAAAGGAGAATGAAGAACACGAAAGACACGGGGTAATTATGAGCCCAAGAGACAGAAAGGGCCACAAAAAACAGAGACTACATCAGTCTGAGACCAGAAGAATTAGATAGTGCCTGGCTACAAGTGATAACTACTCTGACAGGGAACACAACAAAGAACCCCTGAGGGAGAAGGAGAATAGTGGGATGCAGACCCCAAATTCTCGTAAAAAGACCAGACTTAATGGTCTGACTGAGACTAGAATGACCTCGGAGGTCATGGTCCCCAGACATTCTGTTAGCCCAAGACAGGAACCATTCCTAAAGCTAACTCTTCAGACAGGGATTGGACTAGACTATGGGAAAGATAATGATACTGGTAAGGAACGAGCTTCTTGGATCAAGTAGACACATGAGACTATGTTGGCATTTCCTCTCTGAAGGGGAGAAGAGAGGGTAAAGAGGGTCAGAAGCGGGCCAAATGGACTCGAAGAGAAATAGAGGAGGGAAGGAGTGTGCTGTCTTATCACAGTGAGAGCAATTAGGAGTATATAGCAAGGTGTTTATAAATTTTTGTATGAGAGTCCAACTTGATTTGTAAACTTTCACTTAAAGCACATTAAAAAAAAAAAAAAAAAGCCCATTCCTTTTTATTGCTGAGTAGTTTCCATTACAGTTTGTTCTGTTGATGGATATGTGGGCTATATCCAGTTTTTGGCTGTGATGAATAAAGCTGTTATAAGCATTAAAAAAAAAAAAAGATAAATGCTATTACAATATTCTCATAGATAGTCCTTGAGTTTCAGTTTACAGTTTGATGAGATAATTTAAGAATTTGAGTTGGGCTATTCATTTTCGTTGAATTTCACAGACATTCAGTCACAACTACCATTCCGTGTGGTCGCTGAATTCCTTCTGCTCTTCACATGTGGCAAAAGCTATACAGTAGTCCAGAGAAACTGCTGCCATAGAAAAATGTAATTAACCACTTAACCTTTAGGTGCCATGGATTGTGAAGTTCCAATCTCAGGCTATAAACAAGAGATGCATGGCCTTCTAAAAAAAAAAAAGCACCAAACCCAGTGCCGTTGATTCCGACTCATAGCGACACTATAGGACAGAGTAGAATTGCCCCATAGAGTTTCCAAGGAGCACCTGGCAGATTCGAACTGCCAACCCTTTGGTTAGCAGCCATAGAACTTAATCACTACACCACCAGGGTTTCCCATGGCCTTTTACCCTATTGCAAATCTATTTCCTTGAGAATCTGTTGCATATGTCTAATCCTCTCGTTTGGTGTTTTCTATCAGTCAGAATTCTTAAGTTACAATCAACATGGGCTGACTCTAATTAACGTAAGCAGAAGGGGAATTGTTGGAACAATATTAAAACACACAAAAGCTAGAAATTAGGCTTGGAATTTGGCATTTATCAATGTAACTCAGAGAACAGCTGCTATCAAACGTGCTTGGAACTCAGATAGTCATAAAGTGGGAATGGCCTCATAAGGATGTAGCTTCAAGAATAGAATGGGATCCGATGTTTCAGTGTCTTTATCCATCTCCTTATGATTCACGTTACTGGAAAGGACTAAACAATTGGCTAATTTTGGTTTTACCTTTACTCAGCGGCTACAGTAGGACAGAGTTTTGTCACCCTGAAGTTTGTGGGAGGGATTTAAATCATTAATAATAATAATAAATGAAGGGTGATTTTAGAAAGTGAAAACAGATACTGGGTAAAAAAAAAAAAACAAACAAAAACCCAGTGCTGTTGAGTCGATTCTGACTCATAGGATCGCCATGAGATACTGGGTAGTGCAGGTTAAATTAGGTTTAAGTACTTATATTTTTGGGAATTGAATTCCCTGCTTATTATTAAACAGGTCTAAATATAGCCACAAACCTAAATATAAATGGTTTTAATGGGACTCACTTATCTAATACAAGGAGAGCCCTGAAACTCACCTCCACTAATTGGAAGCTGTTTATACGGTCCTGGTTTTATGATCCTCATCATAAAGTTATACAGACTCTGAAGACAGAATTCATATTACCTTCACCGCTTTTGTTCTCCACAGTGCTTTGCCCCTGGTAGAGGTTTTATAAATGTCACCCAGGAACACAGATGAAGGTTTAAACTAATATCTGTATATAATTTCTCAGTTAGTGTCTTTTTTCCATAATGCAAGAAATGCTAACTTTTAAACTACTTGAATTAGGTCTTTCAATTAACAATACTATAACTGACTTTACAGTAACGTACAGGACTTTTTAAAACCAAGTGAGAAAAGCATTTTTTTTTTCTAAAGCATGGATCTAAATTCATTATTTATACAAGTTTATCACTTGATCGTGTTTTCTCCCCTTATTATTCATGGGATCACTTATATTTTTCACTAAATCCCATATTCAGCAAACTCTCCACTACCTTTCAGCAAAAACTGATTATCAGGCATTTCAGCTGTTTCTAAAAAGTTGATTATAGTCCTGCCTAGATGATTTCAGGAGGCATATAGTTATAGCTTGGATATTAGAAATATCATACAAGCCATCTCTTTCCTGAATACAGAATAAACAAAATGTCTTATTTGCTTTAGAATTGGAAGTTCGGGATGACTTGGACTTTGATTACTTGAGCCGGGTGTAATTACATGTAGGCTTTTCAAGAGTTACAATTGGAATGTGAAGTTTGGGCCCTGACTGCAATCAGCATATGAATTTGGATTTTTTGTTTGTTTGTTTCCCTAGGCATGAGACTCATATTTTCAAGGGGACAAAAATATCTAGATTTAAGGATTCAACGGGAAAATGTGAGTAGAGCCAGTCACATGCACAAATCCTGACAGTCGTCATTCAATTAAGAACGCCACTGAAGAACGTATCTTCCAAGAAGCAAAGGTTCCCTCCAAAGTTAAAAATATTCAACTTTGCAAGAGTCTCCAGCCAAATTGGGATTTAATTGCTTTTTTTCTCATATGTCCATGAGATCTCCTGAGATACAGAACATAAAGATTATGAAGGGTACTACATCCATGTTTATCCCATTATTTAATAAGAAGGCTGTCTTTCTTACTTCATCATCCACCAATTACTCCCTACGCTCCAGAACACTGGCCGAATTTCCCTCTCTCAAACAAGCCAAGACAATTTAAGCCACAAGGCCTTTTCTCTTACTGTTACCTCTGTTTAGAATGCTTATCCAAAGAGCTTCATATGTCAAGTACCATCTGATAATGTGATGTCACCTCTATGCCATCTCCCCAGAGAGACTTTTCCTGACTATATATTCTAATTGTTTACTTTCTAGGAAATATCCTACTACCTTGTTGTATGCTCTTCATGCTACTTAACTGTAGTTGGAAAATATCTATAGCTATCTATCCGGAAACCCTGGTGGCATAGTGGTTAAGTGCTACGGCTGCTAACCAAGAGGTTGGCAGTTCAAATCCACCAGGCGCTCCTTGGAAACTCTATGGGGCAGTTCTACTCTGTCCTATAGGTCGCTATGAGTCAGAATTGACTCGACGGCAGTGGGTTTTTGGGATTTATCTATCCATCTATCTATCTATCCATCTAGATGGATGGACGGACGGATGGACGGATGGATGGATGATGGATAGGTAGATAGGTAGATAGATGAGATAGATAGATAGACAGACAGACAGACGGACAGACAGATAGATAGATAGATATGGAGCCCTGGTGGCTCAATGATTAAGAGCTATAGCTGCAAACCAAAATGTTGGCAGTTCGAATCCACCATCTGCTCCTTGGAATTTCTATGGGGCAGTTCTACTCTGTCCTATAGGGTCCTATGAGTTAGAATCAACTGTATGGAAATAGGTTTGGTTTTCAGTTTTGTGTATATGTATATATATATAATATATATGCATAACCCATTGCTGTTGAGCTGATTCTGACTCATAGTGACCTTATAGGACAGAGTAGAACTGTACCATAGGGTTTCCAAGGAGCAGATTGTAGATTTGAACTGCCAATATTTTCGATAGCAGCCGAGATCTTAATCACTGCTCTACCCAGGTTCCATATATATATACATACACACATATACATATATATTTACTTGATAGCTAAACAGGAATGACAACATTATTCACCATGTTTCTGCCTGTCTTCAGAATGTACAGTATTACTTTTCAGACTATGGTATTAGTAACAACCAACTCCCATGGAGTCCTTACTCTTTTAGATTCTTTTCTTAGCACACAGCACATTTGATATTCAAAACAACTTCTCAAGGAACTTAGAATAGCACACCTGTGGTCTCAAAGGTTAGCTACCTTTCTTGAGTTGATGGTCAAAAAATATTTGGTGAAGAATAAACGAACCTATAGGGTATGAAAGACTGAGTATGAACAATATTTGCAACTTTCTTCTCAATACACAGGAAGATATAAATCCATATTATGTATAACAAAAAGAAAATATTAGTATGCAATTCTAATTGAGCTCAAAACTACATAAATATAGAAGTTTTTTTTTTATTTTTTAACTTCATATGGCTCAAATTTCTAGTTGTTTGGATGAAGTAAATTTCAGTTAAAGTTTAGAACCATGAAATCGTCGCATTTATCTTAAATGTTCACTTAAAACACAAATGCATATTTATTGACCAGAATTTTTTTTTTCATGCAAGGTCGAAGTCTTTGGTTTGAGTACCTGTTCACTTATTGAAAGACTCCATCTTTCCTGCATAAGCCATACCCAAAAATAAATTCTATAGGAGATCATTATCAGGTTCTTTAGAGCGGAGAGAGAAATCGAAATGCTAGGAAAGTCATCTTAATGGGAACTATTTAGATGAATTTTTGTATAACACCTCCAAACTTTTTCAACTCTCTAGCCCATATCTAATTAGCAAATTTTTAGTGACTTGCCTTCCTTGTATTTTGAAAATGTTCAACTCATTTTTATGGAAACAGCTCTTTTTGGATGCAATCAATCATAACTAATTGCATCATGTAATATTTAATTAGATGAGATAAATATAATAACTGATATACCTAGAATTGAAACGGTTGAGAATAACAAAATCAGTCTTGATAAGCCTAATATTCAGCCTGTAGGAACAAATATTCATGAGCTTCTTAGAGAATCATCCACCAGTTACTTGCATTCATAAAGCTTTGGGCATGAGTTAGTAAGTTCTGCATCTGAATAGAAGGCTACTGATTAATCCTAACAGCAGCTAAGTAAGGGTTATTTAAGATAAAGTCTTCCATCATGATGATGAGTTACAGATATCCTAAAACTGTTGGTTACTTTGTTCATAAGTGCCCATAGCTTGCATATGAAGCCCTCACCTCTACCTTGGCCCCATGGCTCTATCATGCACTATTCAGGAGCAAGACAGTTGAAAGTAAATAGACACAAACTTAAGTCCCAAATTTGAAATTTACTAGCTGTTTGGTTTTTAGTACATTTCTCACCCTCTCTACATTTCAGATTCCTCCTCTAAAAAATATAAATAATAATGTATTACTCAGATTGTGGCTGGAATAAATAAGAAAATATATGCAATGTCTTTAGCATGATTCCAGGGAGAAAATGTGCAGCTAAAGAATGTGGTAGTTCTAACTGTACTTCCAATCCCACGAAAATACCTTTCTTCCTCAGAGAAATCCTCACTTCTATACCTTCTGTTTATGGACGAATTTGTAGAGATCTGAGAAGTGTACGTTCAGTATTCACACCATTTCACTTGAGATGCTTTTTTTCTGTAAATGTTTTCCTAACTTAATTACTTCCTCTCATTCTGTACATAAATGACAAACACCTTGTTAACCCAAGCTCTCTCAATTTAAACGATGATAATGTCTAACAATCTATTGAATAAACTCATCTGAATTCATTTTCTGACATAAATGTTAATTAAGTGTGTGGCCCAAAATCTAAGCAACATGCACAATTGAGGAGCAATTCACTGACATGTTTACAGAAAGTGAGCAATTGACTAGAGTGCAAGCCTGAAGGGTTAGCTTTGCAACATTGAGAATAGGAGGGCAATAGTAACGTTGGAACAGAGAGAGACAAGGCTGTTTACTCTGGACTGATAGATGTTGGACCATATCTATAAGAAAAAGAACAGATTAAACTAAAGCATAACATAAACCAAAACCAAATCAAACCCGTTGCTGTCCAGTCAATTCTGAGTCATAGGGACTCTACAGGACAGAATAGAGCGGCCCCATAGGGTTTCCAAGGAGCAGCTAGTGGATTTGAACTGTCAACCTTTTGGTTAGCAGCCATAGTTCTTAGCCACTGCACCACCAGAGCCCCAGCGCTACTTAAATTTTAACTACAAGCATACCCCTCTGCTTTAAAATATGCATTTCAGGCCCTGATCCCATCCTTAACCTGTAAAATTTGCAATTCTTTCTGCAGCAAAAGCATGGCCATGGATGCAAAATAATTTTAAGTTCAGTAAATATAGGAGATAGGTAACAGAATAGTTTCCTTCACTTGAGAGACCGGAAAACTAAAAGCAGTTGTAGTCCAAGTCTATAAAATCAGGAAAGAAGCAGAGTCCTGTAACACTAAATGGTTTACCACATCCCGGGGCACTCATACTAGAGTCCTTTTCCCTAAAAAGTTAGAAAGAGATCATTTCAAGGCAAACAAAATTGATTCCACTATACCTTGAAAATAATTTTACTCAAGTTATCACCCTGAGAATAATCAGTGGTGTGGACTGAAAACATAAAGTGCCCTTCTTATGCTTGTTGGTATGCAGAGACAGAGCAGGGGTAAGGAGTGCCCAGGGTCATCTCTAAGTTGTGCCCACTCTCAATTTCCAGGTAAATAGACATTGGTAGTGGCAAACTGTGAGCAGAAACTCCTAAACCCCTCTCCTCTGTTTGCCTCTGTCAGCAGCCATCCATATTTGTGGCACCTCAGAATGTTATTCTGTGCCTCATCTGACCCAACCTTGAACTTGGGTCTGTGGGCAATTGCCCCCCTCTGCCTCCCCTCACTACACCTCTTTTAATAATCTATAAGACGCATTCTTCCAACTTTGCACTCAAGTCCTTCCTTTCTTCCTTCCTCACTCTCTCCTTCCCTTCCTTCCTTTCTCTCATTTTCCACTCTATGGAGATTACGAATAAAGTGTAAAAACATAACATAGAGATAATGATGACTTGATAAAACTGGACACAATTCAGAAAAATCTGGTTTCTTGCCAAGTCCCTGCTTCTTAGCTACCTAGGCAAGTTCAAACAAGTTAATTAACTTCTGAGAAACTCTTAATCTGTAAGTGTAAACAAAACATATGTTGTACCCATAGTTATAGGTATAATTAAATGTGTTAATATATATTTAAGAAGCTACTATAGCACCAAGCTCATGCAAAAACCTTGGGAAATTAGACCTCAAGTGAAATAAAAAAGGATATTCTAGAAATCATGCTATAAAATGAAGTTTACAGAAATTTTGGCAATTAGAATAAGACTTTTAGAAGGGCTTCAAAATTGTACTTTCAAAATATTTGGAATGGGATCAGTGAAAAGAGGGAATAAAATTGAGCTATATTTTTCCAATAAACAATACTGTGAATAGTGATCAAGAAAGTTGATTTGAGCTCAATTTAAAAAGTTTTGGGCATACACTAAAATGACCAGCTTCCTATGAAGTGGGCTCCTAGACCCTGACAAATGCTCTAAAGGAAGCTAAAACAACATTAGCATATAAGTGTCACGAGAACCCCTGGTTTCTGTGCTACAAAAGATTGTTGTTGTTGTTAAGTGCCATCAAGTCAATTCCAACTCACAGTGACCCTGTCTGTGTACAAAGAATAAAACACTGCCCGGCCCTGCATCATGCTCACAATCATTATGCTTGAGGTTATTCTTGTAGCCACTCTGTTGATCCATCTCATCGAGGGTCTTCCTCTTTTTTGCTAACCTTCTACTTTACCAAGCATGATGTCCTTTTCCAGGAACTGACCCCTCCTGATAACATGCCCAAAATACGTGAGATGAAGTCTTGCCATCTTCACTTCCAAGGAGCATTCTGGCTGTATTTTTTTCCAAGACATATTTGTTAGTTCTTCTGTCCATCCATGCTATATTCAATATTCTTCCTGAACACCATAATTTAAAGGCATGAATTCTTCTCTGGTCTTCCTTATACATTCTCCAGCTTTCGCATGTGTATGAAGCAATTGAAAATATCATGGTTTAGGTCAGGTGCACTTTAGCCTTCAAAGTGACACCTTTGCCTTTTAACACTTTAAAGAGGTCTTTTGCAGCATATATGCCCAATGCAATATGTCGTTTGATTTCCTGATTGCTGCTTCCATGGGCATTGATTGTGAATCCAAGTAAAATGAAATCCTTGACAGCATCAATCTTTGCTCCATTTTTCATGATGTTGCTTATTGGTCCAATTGTGAGGATTTTTGTTTTCTTTATGCTGAGGTGAAATCCATACTGAAGGCTGTAGTCTTTGATCTTCATCAGTAAGTGCTTAGCAAACAATATTGTGTCATATGCATATTGAAGGTTGTTAATGAGTCTTCCACCGATTGTGATGCTTCATTGTTACTCATACAGTCCAGCTTCTCAGATTATTTGCTCAGCATAGAGTTTTAATAAGTATCATGAAAGGATGTAACACTGACACACACTTTCTTAATTTTAAACCACGCAGTTTCTCCTTGCTCTGTTCGAATGACAGATTCTTGGTCTATGTACAGTTTCCACATGATCACAATGAAGTGTTATGGAATTCCCATTCTTCCTAGTGTTATCCATAACTTGTTATGATCCACTCAGTCGAATGCCTTTGCATAGTTGATAAAACACAGGTAAACATCTTTCTGGTATTTTCTGCTTTCGGCCAAGATCCATCTGACATCAGCAATGTTATCTCTCCTTCCACATTCTTTTCTGAATCTGGCTTGAATTTCTGGCAGTTTTCTGTTGCTTTTGAATGACCTTCAGCAAAATTTTACTTGTGTGTTATACTAATGATGTTGTTGGATAATTTCTGCATTCTGTTGGATCACCTTTCTTTGGAATGGGCACAAATATGGATCTCTTCGAGTTGCTTGGCCAGGTAGTTGTCTTCCAAATTTCTTGGCATAGAAGAGGGAGCATTTCCAGTGCCACACCTGTTTCTTAAAACATCTCTATTAGTATTCTGTCAATTCCTGAAACCTTGTTTTTCACCAGTGCCTTCGGTGTGGCTTGGACTTCTTCCTTCAACACCATCAGTTCTTGATCATATACTGCCTCCTGAAGTGGTTCAATGTCAAACAAATCTTTTTGGTATAGTGACTCTGTGTATTCCTTCCACCTTCCTTTGACACTTCCTATGTCATGCATTATTTTGTCCATAGAATCCTTCAAACTTGCAACTCCAGGCTTGAATTTTTTCTTGAGTTCTTTCTGCTTGAGAAATGTCAAGTGCATTCTTCCCCTTTGGTTTTCTAGCTCCAGATCTTTGCACATGTCTTTATATTTTACTTTGTCTTCTTGAGCTGCCCTTTGAAATCTTCTCTGCAGCTCTTTTTCTTCATCATTTCTCTTATTCACTTTAGCTACTGGGTGTTCAAGAGTAAGTTTCAGAGTTTTTTCTGACATCTGTTTTGGTCTTTTCTTTCTTTCCTGTCTTTTAAATAATCTTTTGCTTTCTTCATCTATGATGTCCTTGGTGTCATTCCACAACTTTTCTGGTCTTCAGTCATTAGTGTTCAATGTATCAAATCTTTTCTTGAGATGGTCTCTAATTCAGGTAGGATATTCTCAAGGTCGTACTTTGGCTCTTGTGGGCTTGTTCTAATTTTCTTCAACTTCAACTTGAACTTGCATATGAGCAATTGATGATCTGTTCCACAGATGACCTGTTTCGTCCCTTGGCCATGTTCTGACTGATGATATTGAGATTTTCTATTGTCTCTACAGATGTAGTCGATTTTATTCCTGTGCTTTCCATCCAGTGATATCCAAGTGTATAGTCACCATTTCTGTTGTTAAAAAAAGGTATTTGCAATGGAGAAGTCATTGGTCTTGCAAAATTCTATCATGTGATCCTTGGAGTGGTTTCTAACACCAAGGCCATATTTCCAACTACCAGTCCTTTTCCTTAGTTCCCAACTGCTGCATTCTCTTCATCAGTGGTTATCAATTACATGTTTGATCAATTTCAGACTTCAACAGTAGGTAAAAATCCTCAATTTCCTCATCTTTGGTGTTAGTGATTGGTGGGTAAATTTGAATAATAGTCATATTAACTGGTCTTCCTTATAGGCATATGCGTATTATTCTATCACCAAGAGACTTGTACTTCAGGATAGATCTTGAAATGTTGTTTTTGACCATGAACAGGGGTTAGGTAAGAATCATCCTTAGTACAACACTGCAGGTAATGAATAAAAATGAATTAAATTTGTTATGTAACATACAATTTGTTTGATATACTGGAACTAAACTATCTCTAAACTCCTTTCAAATTCTAAAGTTCTATGTTTCTAGAAACATATGATGCTCATTTTTTGTAATTCTACTTCATATCCTTCTGCATTTAAATGGAAATCCCAAGGGCTTCACTCTAAAGGTTTTTTGATATCCATTCCTCTAGAACTTTGTCAAAACACAGAGAAAGACAATTGCTTTTTTCCCAATTAATATTAATCATATCCCAGTACAACAATAGCACTGTACCTCTTAAAAGAAAATAATAATTGATAAAATAGAACTCTGTGAGGAAAGGATTTAGTGGCCTACAATACGAATATGGTCAAAGTGCCCTAATCAGGATGTAGCAATTAAAGGAAAGCCTAGAGTGAAATAATGATTATAGTCTGCATTGTAACATATCTGTTACCTTCGAGTCGATTCTGACTCATAGTGCCCGTATAGGACAGATTAGAACTGCTCCCTCAGGTTTCCAAGGAGCTGGTGGATTTGAACTGCCTTCTTTTGGTTAGCAGCTGAATGCTTAATCCATTATAACATACTGCTTGAGACGGGTTCTGTGCAGACAAGCCCAAGGAGTCATGTCAGGATTCCTATTTTGATTTTCAGAAAAAAGTATGGCAATTCAAATTAGCTCTGTTATGTATAAGCCATTTTAAAAGTTTTTGACCCTTGTTATTTGGGGACTTGTTATTCTGAATTAAATATATTTGTGATTTTCTTACATTCTTTTAAATGTGTGCTTTCTTAAAGTGCTTGAGAGTCCTTAAGATATACTTTAAAAAAAATGTTGAACTACTCACCTGAATCTTGCTCATTCATGCTCTCAATGAAGGAAGAGTATGAGAAGGGAAACTAGCAAGTGCCCAATCCCCTGTGGTCTTTTGGTTGTACTAAAACGTTGTTGCTGTTATGTGCCATCAGGTCAGTTCTGGCTCACAGCAACCCTGTAATACATAGTTGTACTCTATAGTACATAACATGCTAGTGCAAATATGCAGATTTGCACAAAGCACTAAACTGGGAGTCAGATGAATGTATTCTAGCTCAAGGCTATAACCAGCTAAGGAATTGAACATTTGAATTTATATTTCTTTCTAGACTTCCTTTTAAAATTAACTTAAAATGAGAAATAAATACAAAATATGGAAGAGTTATAAAAGTGCATTACAGGGTTCTCCTGCATTAGAATAATCTGTGGTTTTTACTTGTTAATAAATGAGATTACAGAACCACTACCCAGATCTACTGTCCTAGTTGATACTGGCAAATTCCTACTTTCTGTCCTAGTGCAAAAATTGCTGAATGAAGGCTTTCCCAAGTGATTAAGTATTGGGAGGTCGCTTTAAAAGACTTGATGTAGTAAACACTTCATGTCAATATGATTTTAAATTGAGTATTCAATTAATTTACTTTATTATTAGAAAGTATTTCCCATGAAATGATGTAATAGGTGCTATTATTGAGTTTGTTGCATGTATGCTCACTGGTAGGTAGTATTCGAGTGGTTAAATTGCTTGAAATAGTTGTTGAAAAATACATTACAAATCCATAAAAATATAAGTAAATAATGGTCTCTACTTGTAATATGGAGTACATCTCTTCCTAAGAATTAAGGTGTTTGGGCAACTCATAACAGACCCATGTGATTTTGCTGCCTTACCCAAATTAAGGCTGGGCAGTCACTTAGTTATATACTCATATGCTACTTGTTAAAGCAGGTCACCAGAAATATAATTAGTGGTGTAGTTCTCTGGTCAAGCACAAAGACCTCCCACATTCTGAAGCAAACACTAATTGCCACTATGGTAGGCAGCCTTCTAAAATAACCCCAATTATCCAAGGCCTTGGGTAATTCTCTTCCCTTGAGTGTGAGCTGGACCTATTTATTTATCTCTAACAAATAGAATGTGGTAAAGGTGATAGGATATCACTTTCAAGATTGTATTACAAAACACTGCGACTTCCTTCTTCCTTGTATTCCGTCTGTGTTTTCTTATATCCTCTTGTTTTCTCTCTTCCTCTCCCACTCCAGCAGCAACTGAAACCTTTATTATAGCCTTGTGATGGGCTCTGTGCAAACAAGCTCAAGGAGTCATGTCAAGATTCCTATCATAAGAAGTGTGTGATAATAAATGTTGTTTTAAGCTTTTTAAATGGTTTTCGTAATACAATATGCAGCAACAGATAATACTTTCCTCCTGCTATATTGACTTCTGATGGGTAAGTCTATACTGTAATATTACATGTTATATTACAACCATTCTTATATTAAGAGTCTGGAATTTAAGAGTGGTTGGGTCCAAGGGTGGGTCAGCATTAGAGAATCAATCAATGTATTATACCACATTAATAGAACAAAGGAAAAGAAACACATGGTCATCTCAGGCAATGCAAAAAAAAGTTAAAGAAGAAAGAACATTGGACAAAATTCAACAGTCTTTCATGATTTTAAAAAAAATAACTCAACGAGCTAGGAATAGAAAGGCAATTTCTCGGTCTGATGAAGGACATTTATGAAAAACCCACAGCAAACATCATACTCAATGGAGAAATACTGAGGACTTTCCCCTTAATATAACAAACAAGACAAGGATGTCCACTCTCACCACTGCTACTCAATATTGCATTGGAAACCCTAGTCAGAGTAATCAGGTGGAAAAAAAAAAAAAATTGGTCTCCAAATTGGGAAGGAAAAAGTAAACTACTTTTTGCAGAGTACATGATTATATATACAAAACTCCAAAGAATTCACCGGAAATCTATTAGAGCTAATAAATGAATTCAGCGAAGTGGCAGAGTAGAAGCTCAATACACAAAAATCAGTCAAGTTTCTATCCATCAGCAACGAACATAATGAAAAGAATATTAAGGAAACAAGTCCACTCATAATAGCATCTAAAAGAATAAAATACCAAGGAATAATTTTAACTAGAAAGGTAAAAGAGATGCACACTGAAAGCACTAAAACATTGCTGAAAGAAATTAAAGAAGGCTTTTTACATGTATGAAAGGACAGTTTGTGTTCATGGTTTGGAGGACATAAAGTTGTTAAGATGTCAGCACTACCCAAAACAATCTATAGGTTCGACAAAAGTCCTATAAAAATTTCAACAGCCTTCTTTGCAGAAATGAAAAAGCTAACCCTCAAATTTACATGGAAATTCAAGGGGCCTCAAATAGTCAAAATGATCTTGAAAAAGGATAACAAAGAAGAAGAGCTCACATTTCTTGATCTCAAAGCATACTACAAAATTATAGTAATCTAAACCATCTGGTACTGGTATAAAAAAAAAGATTGGAAACAGTGGTGAACATAGTTAATACCACTAAATAATACAAAAAATATTGAAGTTGCAAGTATCTTGTTGTACATATATTTTACCACAATAACAATAATAATAAAAAGTGATGGGTGTTGCAATAGAAAATAAATAGTTTGAATACCCCTTTTTATATATGACTACCTTACACAGCTACTGCGCACAAATCCTGAAACATTTATTGAATCAAAATTCAGGTCTGAGTTTTCAGTTTGAAAACCTCGATGTCTATGGGATGTTTCTTGCAATGATGATATAAAAAAAGCAAATTGTGACCCCAAGATGTGAGAGAAAATGGGAGGCAAAACACATATTAGGTTAACATTTGCTTTAATTTTATTTAAATTCTTCTATCAAATGATTAAAAAAAAATTAAATGTAGCCTTAGGCAAAAAAAAAAAAAAATTTTTTTTTTTTTTTTAGGCTAAACAGTCCTCCTTCCGCTCTACCTTTTTCTTTTATGTGTTTTCCGTTGTTTTCTTTGCCTCAAGATGTGGCCAGTCTTTGAGGGTCTAATACTTGAATAATGCGTTAAAATTTGCTTGAAAAAATTATCATTGATTAGGAAAACAGGCTGATAGGGTTTTACTGCTTAAAATCAAGTGATAAATGTAATATGATCCAGGGATCAGGCAACATGAAAGTGATTGCCTTATGTATCCTAATGCTGCTAATTGCTTCTATAAAAAAAAATAGGCTATTTAAAATTGCTAAAATGGGAGATTCTTTTTTTAAACAGGAGATTCTTTTTTAAACAGGAGATTCCTGGGAAGGAATGGAACCCTTCCAATTAGCTGTCCCTGAAAATGTCAGCCCTGGAACTTAAGAGTCAGCATCTTTGTCTTTGGGGCCTGAATGACAATTAGCCAAATGCCACAATGTAAGTGCAGCCTAAGCTAATGCACTAAGCTGACTGTTGCCCCAGGATGGTAATTTTGATTTGTGCCATTGCAACCCATCAGCAGCTGAGGAACGGTTCCTTGTCGAGCGTTCAGAACTCTACAAGGAAAGGAGAAAAAGAGAAGCAAAGGTGGAAGATAATGACCCCAGCTCTCAGGCAGAAGGCTGGAGGAGGGCAGAGGGAGTTGGTAACCCAGGGTTGGGATGTCTCCTCACTCAACAATGGACATGTCTCTTATTGCATCTGTTAAAAAGGACAACTAATATTAAGTAACCTGTTTGTGTAAATGATTGGAAATACAAGGCTATCAAATATTATCTAACATCCCATTGGATAATCAAAAGCTGCCAAATCTTCAAGGTAGAGGCTACCAGTGAGCCACCAGGGCTCCAGAGGATGTCCAATCAACTCATATTTAGAATGATATTAGCAATCAAAGGGGGAAAACCTTTCACAATGAATTCTAAATAATAACTACATAAGAAGTTATAGTCTATGCGAAATTGACAAGTATATTTTATGATTTGATACTAATAATAATATTATGAGGAAAGTAAGAGAGGTCTCATAAATGTCATTAGTATTTAAAAATGAAAGAAAAAGGTAAACCTTGGAGAAGTTACAACATTTATTGAAGAGAACACAGCTAGGAAAAGAAATTAAAATATTTATAGCCACGTATTCTGGCTCCAAATACTTTTCTTTGTTATAATTTGTTTTACATTTTGTTTTTTTTCTAAAAATGATTTTGCGCACACATAATCACATACACATATATTTGTATGACTGTATGTGTGTATACACATTCGTATTCAATAATTTTTGGTGCAGGACTTCCATTCACTCTTTCGTTTCCAATACGGAAGGGTGCTATGAACTGACATTACTTATTTGGCAGAAGGAAATAAAGATCTGATTGGGCAATAATGCAAGCAAATGAAGTATCCTTTCCCCTGCAATGTTTATAGCCTTTTCTGAAACCTATGCGAAGTATGAAACTCACTAGGCCTAATCTGATACTCATGATCTCATCTATGAAAAAAAAATGTTCTTTTCTTTCAACTTCAAGAAAGTTCTTAACTACTAACCAGTCTAAACCAACTATTTCAGAGAGTCTT
Source organism: Elephas maximus indicus (assembly GCF_024166365.1). Taxonomy (NCBI): domain Eukaryota; kingdom Metazoa; phylum Chordata; class Mammalia; order Proboscidea; family Elephantidae; genus Elephas; species Elephas maximus. The sequence continues at coordinate 52,614,909 of NC_064835.1, forward strand.
GTGAACCCAGGGAATAAGAAAATTGAATCTGAGATGATTGTATTTTGTCTCTTTTTATTGGTGATAGTTTCACTAAACTAACAATACTTTCATACAGGGCAGTCAATATAACTGAAAGATTTGCTGACTTCCTTGGTTTGAGAGAGCTAAAAAGACGCTATTCACGAATTCCACAAATACTAACCAGATTGACAACGACAGGATAAAGTGCCCAATGATATTATTGAGTTGAAAATAAAGCATGGTTGGTTTTCAGGAAATGAAACTTAGTCCATGACCAGGGTTCATGGGTAGTGGAGAGACAACCCTGAGTATATTTCCCATGTCAATGGGCTGGTAATCAAATTTGGCAATGTTGAAATGCTGCTGGTATGGATCATAAAGACACAAGAATCTTATCCTCGCACAGACAATTTCAATTGCTAATACGAACAAAAAAGGTAGCTTTTTCTTTTTTTTTTCCTTTAGCTCAGATGGTTGGAGAGGAGACATTAGATTCTACAAATGGGCTGATTGTCCCATGTTAAATTACTTAAAGACTAGGAAAAGACTTTATAGATCATTTTATCTCAAGTTTTGTCTTTGTTATTCTTTTTTCCTTTCCTTTAAGCACCCAGGTCATAACATGTATTTTCCATACTCTCAGGTTAATATTTTCAACCTTTTTTTTTAATAATCTAAAAGAAACATTGAATTATTTTGACACATTTTTTGTAGAATTAATGTTCCTAAAGTATTGTTGTTGTTAGGTGTTATTGAGTCAGTTCTAACTCATAGCTGCTCGGTCTTGTACCATCCTTACTATGTGAGCCTATTGTTGCAGCCACTGTGTCATTCCATCTCATTGAGGGTCTTCCTCTTTTTCACTGACCCTCTACTTTGCCCTCTACTTTACCTTCAGTCCTTCTTCAGGGAACGATCCCTCCTGAAAAGATGTCCAAAGTACAGGAGACAAAGTCTCTCCACCATCGCTTCCAAGGAGCACTCCAGCTGTATTTCTTAGAAGAAGGGCTTGTTCTTTCTTCTGGCAGTACAACATCATAACTCAAAGGTATCAATTCTTCTTCTATCTTCCTTAGTCATTGTCCAGCTTTCATATGCATATGAGACGATTAAAAATATCATGGCTTGGGTCTGGCGCACCTTAGTCTTCAAAGTGACATCTTTACTTTTTAACACTTTACAGAGGTCTTTTGCAGCAGATTTGTCCAATGCAATATGTCATTTGATTTACTGACTTCTGCTTCCATGGGCATTGGTTGTGGATCCAAGTAAAATGAAATCCTTGACAACTTCAATTTTTTCTCTTTTTATCATGATGTTGCTTATTGATCCAGTTGTGAGGATTTTTATTTTCTTTATGTTGAGGTGTAATCCATACTGAAGGCTGTAGTCTTGGATCTTCATCAGCAAGTGCTTCAAGTCCTCTTCACTTTCAGCAAACAAGATTGTGTCATTTGCTTATTGTGAGTTGTAAATGAGTCTTCTACCAATCCTGATGTCACATTCTTCTTCATATAGTCCAGCTTCTTGTATTATTTGCTCAGCATAAGATTGAATAAGTATGATGAAAGGATATAACCCTGATACTCACCTTTCCTGATTTTAAACCATATAGTATACCCTTGCTCTGTTCAAACTACTGCCTATTGGTCTATGCACAGCCTCTTGGTCTAAGTGTAAAACAGTGTATGGCCAGGTTAAATAGACCCTATTCCACAGAGATTTCATATACAGCAAGAGCCGCAATCTAAATTTGGACAATCAAAAGTAGGAATCAATTTAGGCATGAAGTGTTTATAGTAATGTTGTTGTTGTTGGTCCTCTCAAATTGATTCTAACTCGTGGTGACACCATGTGTACAGAGTAAAACTGTTCCATAGGATTTTTAAGGCTGAGATCTTTCAAAATCAAGATCACCAGGCCTTCCTTACAAGGAGCCGCTGGATGGGTACAAACCAACAACCTTGCTAATAGTAGTTGTCAAGCACTTAACTCGTTGTGCCACACAGAGACACCATATATATATATATATATATATATATATATATAAAATACTACAGCAAAAGAAATATATAAATATGTATATATAATCTTAGTGGTTTTTAAATTTTTAAAACCTATTCGTATTTATGATTTGTTACAAGAACACTGCTATGCAAAATAAGTTTAGTTCTCCCTTTAGGGAAACTGAATCCTTATGGTTTCAGTCATGTGCTGAGATTCACAGAAAGACCGTGGCAATGACACACTTTTAATACTCTAAAGTGTAAACATCTTTTTGAAGCTTTACCTATTATCCTTCAGGCAATGCAAGTAGATCTCTCTTCTATGTTTACTCCAAAATTTACGACTCCAAGCTCTGTGCATTCTCCTCTGTAAGAAGTCAGCACTGATTTGCAATGTAGTAGGCCAATGCCCTGAGATTCTAATCCTTTCAATTAGCACGATGGAATGCTGGTAGCTTACCTATTCCCGTGAGATTTTCTAGGAGATACCATGAGGTGAAGGAGTATGATCTGTCCTTACAATCAGCTGACTCAGCTAAGTGAAGGTGCTGGTCCATGATGTGGCTAATAACTCTACATAGATGAATGTTCTGAAGATGTATGGAATGTTCTAAAGAAAATAGATGTCACTTGTGCAGTAGCGTATATACCCATTCATCACTCTGCTGATCATTTGTTCATACATATTCCCCTTTAAAAGTCGTCAATCAGTCAAATCGCCCTTAAGTCATTCTATCTACACAATATAATTCGGAGCTTTCCTTATGCTTCCCTCTCCCAAGTAAGTCACTCACATATTTATCACTTTACCTCTATTTTTCTCCCATCATGACTGAAATGATCACTTAGAACTACTGATGAATTAAACCATAATTACGACTTTCTCCCCAGAAGTTCACTGAGAACGTATATCCAGATTTTGGAGGCATCGTCGTGATTTCATCTTTAATCAGATCAGTTTAACATCCATTCAGGCCCTATTCTTCCAGTGCAAGAAATTACTTGTCATTCTCAGCACTTCCTTTGCTTTTCTCCTTCATTTATGTTATGAATAAACTTTCTTCTTGCCTGGAATTTCAATCTTCTTTCCCCAACTATGTCCCTGGGTAGCACAAACTGTTCTCCACTACTCACCAAAATATTGGTGGTTCGAGCCCTCCAAGTGAACAAAATACTGGTGATCTGCTCCCATAAAGATTACAGACAAGAAAATCCTATGGAGTAGTTCTATTCTGTCACACATGAGGTCACCATGAGTCAGAACCAACTCAATGGCAACATTTTTTTTTTAATTTTCTCCAACTAGCCTTCAAGATTAAACTAAAATGAAACCACCTTTTTGAAGCTTGACTTATGATCCTCCAGTCAATATTGGTAGATCTCTCTTCTGTGTTGACAGTCATTGCATTCTCTCCTTGTGTTTCAGGTCGTTTTGTTTTCTCAATATGAGATACTTCATCAAGTGATAGTCGTTTGCAAAGAACTATGTGAAATTTTCTTCTGAAATTAACATCTTTATTTCAAGTATCACAATACTACAGACATAAGAAACATTATGCCTGCTTTATAGATAAGAAAGCTGAGGCTTGTAGGTTTTAAACTATTTCCTAGTGCATACAGTTAGTAAATGCCAGAGACAGAATTGGGATCCACTTGAAGCTATTGAATACCACTTTGGGTTTTTAAGGACTAACATTTATTTCTTCAGTAAACTTTGAACCTTTTAAGAGAGGAATTATGTTTTGTTGGTGTCTATGCTCCCATTGGCTGGATCAATTTAGAATTTTAAAAGATAAATATTTAAGGACTCAGTGAAGTTATTTTGATGATGATATGTACCTTGGTGAAAATGTTGTAAAGTATATTAGTGAGAAAACAGGACAAAATTAAAACTTGTGGTGGTGATGGAGTATATTTGCATATGTATTTTGGGGCCTGGGGGTGAAGAGTTTTAGTGCTTAAGACTAAGCACGACAGGGCTAAACCCAGATGAGACTCACAATTGTTCTTTATATGGAAGGATTTTAAGCTTTTCGTCATTGAAACATATAGGAGCACTTTATGTCTCATCTTTCCTGAAAACAATTTGCTTTCTTTTTCGATACTCTTTAGAAGGGGGTTAGATACAGCAGGGACAAGAGCAACTTTATGCTGGGAAAGAATGGCTGTCTGGATGATAAGAAGTACCCTTCAAAATGCAATGAGGAAATGCTAATAAGTATTCCTTAGAAAAGACGGCATTTGTGTCTATATCAGAACCAAGTCAGCATTATGCCATTTCATCTGAAGGAAACAGAAAAGATCTGACAGCTACAAAGATTGATGCTCAGCTAAACAAGTTATTAGGTGGTTGGGTCACATTCTCCAAAATGGATTTCCCCTACCTTATTTTAATGTGCAAGTCAAGGCAGAAATTTTATTCTTAAGTCATTCTGAAAGAAGTAGTTTTCACATAACTAAAGATTTTATTGAGGGGAAAGACATTTGTACGACCATATAATGATACCTTTTTTTTTATTATTATTATTGGGCTGCTGTTAATGAATTATATCTTATACAGTATAGCAAATGATTCCCATAAACACTGTGAGGGGGATAAAATGCCATTTGTTCATAGAGGAGCTTTCCAGCAATATTAATATTAAATGTATTTAATGCCTTGTATCCTCTCCTCTGGATTGAAAAAAGATCTTTTGCTAAGTTAAAAGCATCATTAAAGGAACACAAATATAATTACAAAGCAGAGTTAGAGTGTCGTGTGAATAAAGGCCACGAAGGACTATATATTTTAAAGATAAATTAAGTTACACGTCGAGAAATCACAAATGTGTTCGGAAACGAAGCATTCTTTCCCTACTAGGGCCAAGATAAAAGGCTTGTCATTTGAGAGACATGATTTGGAGGGAAAAAGACAGAGATAGCAGTTAAGAAAAAAATATTAATCTAGCTAATGGCTATCTTGAAAAGTTACAAGTAGAAAGAAGAACCTTGAAGTTGATATTGTCCTTAATTCATAGTCACTGAAGCACAGGAATCATAGAACTAATGTAGCCTTACAGATACTTAGGATTGTTCCAGGATGCATTCAATACTAATTAAAGTTCTTACAATGACAGGGTCACAGTGCTAAAACCGACCTTGGATTTCGAAGAAGACAAGGAGCTGGTATTTCCAACTCAACTTTCGGAGACTGGGTTCCTGAAAACATGCAGACATTACCTCTCATAGTTGTATAAGCAAAGAAGATAAATCTTTCTCCTTGATTCACTTCTGCTCTTGATGCTTTCCCAAGGTTAGCCCTGTTCAAGTAAGGGCCAGAAAGAGGGTTGGGAGAGCTGCAGAACATGAATCAAGAAAAGGTCTGATTCAAAAGGTGAAATAATGTCTTGCAAGTATTGTTTGTAGGGATTAAATAGACTGGAGACAGGTTGTGAACTGCTAATTTAGGACAAGTTCTGCCCAGTACTGGTGGCCTCAATAAAGACTGTGGCCTTCAGAGCTTGAGATTGTTCAGGTAGCCATTAAAAAAAAAAATGTGAAAGAGCAGTTGAGAACAGAAGAGAGGAACATTTTTCTTTTTCCTTTGTTTAATAGAAGGTAATATTTGCTACGGTAGCCATTTGAATCATACTTGTCAGAAAGATGGAACAGGAAATATCAAAACCTGATTTTAGAGACACAAATGATTTTGCCTAACAATTAGCAGAGACTTGTAATTCCATTGGAATTATTCTTTTAGTACAAGAAATGAATGCTAAAAGTTGCCTTTTAAAGATGGAAACATGTATACAGAGTGATAATATATAAAGCCATTATGTTTCATTAATATGTTGATATTGTCTAGTTCAGGTTTGCTGACAAGTTATCTAAATTCTAGAAAATGTAAAGAGGGCCTAAAAACAATGGACCTTTGGTATGTAAGTTTTGACTTCATTTGTTGGTACATGTGATCAGAAGATGCCCAGTATACCTGAGGATAAGGAATACCTGCAAGCTAGAAGAAGATACTGGATAAAGGCTAACTGAGCGTAGTATAATCTCAATCAGTCCAACAACATTCACAATAGTCCATTCATTTTTATCTTCATTAAATACTCTTTATTTACATTTCATTAGAATATGGAGCAGGTAATAGAACCCTCAATTAACTGGCCTTAGGTTTACTAGATTTAAAAAAAAAAAAAAGATAAAGATAGTGGCGGTAGGAGAGACTAAGTTGCTTTTTGTTTGTTTGTTTATACAGGAGTCTGTATCATATAGCCCACCAGGTGCCATTCAGTCAATTCCAACTCATGGCAACATGGTATGTGTCAGAGAAGAACTGTATTTCACAGGGTTTTCAATGGCTGATTTTTTGGAAGTTTGGGCGGACTCAAAGTCCAACCATTCTTTTAGCATTAACAATTTATTAGTAAATGCAAAACAAAATTGGAAGAGTCCTTCCAATTATCTGTTACATGCAGTGCTCAAATCCCTACAGAAGTATCCCTACAAGATACATCTCTCTCATTAAACACCTCAAGGAAAGGAAAATCCTGCTATTCAAGAGTGATCTACTTTTTATTTGGAACTTTGAATTATTAGAAATTTCTTTGTTATAACAAACTAAAATCTGCTTCTCTTTAACTTTGAACTATTGGTACAAAAATTCTGGGATCGTATAAATGAAATGTAATCATTCTCTCAAATAATAGAACTCAGGTGATATAAAAAAATTAATTTCCCCACGAATCTTTTTTAATCAATGAGAACTTTTTTTCTTATATATGGTATTGATTTCTTTCCTATGCTGATTACTCTCCCTGGACGCATTCCAGTTTGTCAATGTCACTGTTTAGAATGAGGTACCCAGAATTAAATTCAATAACAAAGGTGTGGAAAGATAGGGACTTATAGTTTTGTATTTTCATCGTCTTTATTTGAGATACAGTACTTCCCTTCAGGCAAACCTGTAACTGCATGGGACCGTGGAATTGCCTCATCCTATTGTTTACTCAAATTGAATTTCCTGATATCTAAAATGTGATGTATTTTTGACACATGGTTGCTAGAAATAATGTTGTGTTATGAAACTGTGTTACTTAATAAACACAGAACTTCTTTTTCCTCATTAAATACCCACTTAGGTGATTCAGCCCCTTATACCAACCTGCCTGGATTCTTCTGTATTCTCCTCATTATCCAAGTTATTAACAACCTCTCTCAGTTTTCACTTATTTACAGACTTGACTAACTAAAAGAGCAGGTTGAGGTTTGGAGTCAGACAGACCAGATATTGAAGACAGTCTTTACCTCTTACTAATTATCTGACATAAGCCTTTGAGAGTCAACTTCTTTATCCATAAAACGAGGAAGGAATTTGGCTCAATTCATTTATATGAGGGCCAAACTGTTTCACCTAAATTCATGTTAATTATCCATGAATTACCCATACCAATCAATTAAGCTACTTAAAATTTAATGCCATTTCACATAAAACTGTGTCATCTAAAGTCAAATGGCTTAGAGATTAATATACCCAATAGCCAGTTTCTCAAAATTCAATTACATTTTTAAGTATTCGTAATTTTGCCTATGGATCACATTTTTACTTCATTCCTTTTTAGGGGAAATTTTAAAAACACATTTGACATATCTCATCCTGAATTGTCTTCTAGAAAAAGTTAACAATTAGATATCACTGTGGGAGGTTGCAGGGGGAACAAGTATTCAAACTGAGTACAAAGTTTTGACAAATTTTGTAAATTTTTCAGCAACATTGATATTAATGATCTAATTCTAAAGCCTCCTTGACTCTTAATATAAAGGAAGACATTTTATTTCTTTCAAAGATTATTAGGAATTAGATGTAATAATTACTCGTCATATATGAGAGCTAATATACACAAGTTTGAAACAGGCATTGGGAGAGAAGACTAAATTCTCTACAGAGTGGATGGCGATGAGAATCCATTCTCCTACTTTCTAGCAATAGCACCCTTCTTTCTCTGGAGCAATCACTCCTGTATTCTCAAGGCATGGATGGTCAAAAACCTCTCTTGTTTCAAGAGATGGGCATATGTGACCTATTGCTGTTACTGTCTTCAAATCGGCTCAGACTCATGGCAAACACAAACACAATAGAAGGAAATGTTGCTTGGTCCTGCGACAACACCGTGACTGGTTGTGAATCAGGATTTTTTTTTTTTATTTTAATTTGTGCTTTAGATGAAGGTTTACACAACAAACTAACTTCTCATTAAACGATGAGTACACATATTGTTTTATGACATTGGTTAACAACCCCATGACATGTCAATACTCTCCCTTCTTGACCTTGGGTTTCCTATTACCAGCTTTCCTGTCCCCTTCTGCCTTCTAGTCCTTGCCCCTTGGCTTGGTGTACCCCCAGTCTCTGTCAAGCCAGTAAGTTTGATCTTTTTTTGTGAGTTAGAGTTTTGTTCTATATTTTTCTCCAGCTCTGCCTGGGGCCCTCTACTGTGATTCCAGTCAGACCAGTCAGTGGTGGTAGCCGGGCACCATCTAGTTGTACTGGACTCTGGTGGAGGCCATGGTAATTGTGGTCCATTAGTCCTTCGGATTAATCTTTCCCTTGTGTCTTTAGTTTTCTTCATCCTCCCTTTCTTCCCGATGGTGTGAGACCAGTGGAGTATCTTAGATGGCTGCTCACAGGCTTTTAAGACTCCAGATGCTACTCACCAAAGTAGAATGTAGACTATTTTCTTTATAAACTATGTTATGCTAATTGAGCTAGATATTCCCAAGACCATGGTCCCCACAGTCCTCAGCCCAGCAATTTGGTTCCTCGAGGACTTCGGTTGTGTCTATGGAGCTTCCATGATCTTGCCTTGTCCACTGGGTTTTTCTTGGCTGATTTTTGGAAGTAGATCACCAGACCTTTCCTCCTGGAAGCGCCAGTGAAAACTGTTTAGCATCAGAGCAACATACAAACCTCCACTGACAAACAGATGGTAGCTGAGTATAAGATGTATTGACGAGGAATCAAAAATGGGGCCTCCGCTATGGGAAGCAAGGAAGTATCTATCTATCCATCTGTCTATCTATCTATCTATCTATCTATCTATCTATCTATCTATCTATCTATCTATCTATCTATCTATCTATCATCTATCTATCTATCTATCTATCTATCTATCTATCTATCTATCTATCTATCTATCTATCTATCATCTATCTGTCTATCATCTATCTATCTATCATCTATCCATCTATCTATCTATCTATCTGTCTGTCTGTCTGTCTGTCTATCTGTCTATCTGTCTATCATCTATCTATCATCTATCTACCTACCTATCTATCTACCTAGCTACCTGTCATAGGTTGAATTGTGTCCCACCAAAATATCTGTCAACTTAGCTAGGTCATGATTCCCAGTTTTGTATGATCGTCTGCCATTTTGTCATTGATATAATTTTCCTGTGTGTTATCAATTCCAATCTCTGCTTGTGGTTAATGAGGCAAGATTAGATTATGTTAAAGAGGATTAGGGTGAGATGTAACACCCTTGCTCAGGTCACATCCCTGATCCAATGTAAAGGGAATTTTCCTGAAATGTAGCCTGCACCACATTTATCTTACAAGAGATAAAAGGAAAGGGAAGCAAGCAGAGAGTTGGGGACTGCACACCATCAAGAAAGTAGTGACAAGAGAAGAGCTCCTCCTTTGGACCTACAGTCCCTGTGCTGAGAAGCTCCTTGTCCAGGGGAAGATTGATAACAAGGGCCTTCCTCCAGAGCTGACAGAGAGAGAAAGCCTTCACTGGAGCTGATGCCCTGAATTTGGACTCCTAGCCTACCAGACTGTGAGAGAATGGGCTTCTGTCTGTTGAAGCCATCCACTTGTGGTATTCCTGTTACAGCAGCACTAGATAACTAAGACAGTACTTATCTATCTGTGACCTAGGTGTAGCCAATGTATGGCAATTGAAGCTCCTAAAAATTAAAGAAGACCCTCCATCTGCAAGGTCAATTCTGCACCTACATGCTCCTGAAAGTCACTACCTCTTTAAAGATTGTACCCTAAACCTCTCATTTCATTCACTATCGTCCTGGGCTTACTTTACTCAAATTGAAAACTAACCAAATTTATATCAATGAAAGTTAGGTGTGAATCATTTTCTTGATCAATCGGCGAAGAACCTCTGGCTTTCAGCTTAACTACCTAAATTTGTAGGACATAAGTTGAAGAAAATGAACATCCCTGCCAAAACAGAGTACCTTAGAAAGAAGCCAGCAAAGTGAAAACAGAGCATGGATAAGGGTGGCTCCTTAGAAATATTGTTTTGGCCCCTGGATCCAGGTGTGTAAAAAGTGAATTCAATGCTTTATTTATATTTTTCAACATTATGTTGGCCTATATATTCTGTTTGTGATCTAAGACTATTTGAGTTTCTATCATTGGCCATCAAAATAATCTTTTGTGATATATTCTATCACCTAAACTATAAGAAAATGTCTTCTATTTTTCTCAGAGTACTGAGGTTTCTCTTTTTAAACATCATTTATTTAAAAAAGTTAATATAGATTAAGAAATATATAGAGGTATGTATATGGCAGTGAGTCTATATGTACATATTTATACAGTTTTTAAAAATAGTAAATATGCTTCACCATGTAGATTAAGAAATAGAACCTCACTAGTTCCTTTGCCCATCAGCCATAGGTCAATTTATTATACTGTGGTGGCTTGCATATTGCTGTGATGCTGGAACATACACAACCAATATATTTCAACTGCTAGCAGGATCACCCATGGTGGACATGTTTCAGTGGTGCTTCCAAGCTAAGACAGACTGGGAAGAAAGGCCTTGTGATCTACTTCCAAAAATTAGCTAATGAAAACCCCATGGTTCATAACAGCATATTGTCTGATATAGTGCTGGAAGATAAATCATCTAGGTCGGAAGGCACTCAAAATGTACAAAGGCCACTACAATGGATTCAAGCCTACCTACCATCTTGAAGATAATGCAGGACTGGGCAAATTTCATTCTGTTGGACATAAGGTCACCATGAGTCAGAATTGACTCAGAGGCAAGTAACAACAACAACATGTATTTAATATATTGTGTGGTTTTTCTTCTTTTTTGATAGTCAAATCCTTCATTAGGACAACATTTAGAATTATCTTTAGAGTGTATAGACACTTGGCATGCTATGTCAATTTTTGTCAGAAAATATCTTTGCAGCACATTCATTTTCAAACATCTCTTCACTGGTTGTAGTAATCTAGGATGACAGTTGTTACTCTCTTAGCACATTGCCATCATCATATTTACAACTTTTGACATCCATTGTGACAGACGAGAAGTCGTATGTCAAACTGTTACCCCTTTGATGGTAGCCTTTCTTTTACTTTAGGCTACTTATAAAATCTCTGACTTATCTTTGGTATTCTACATTATCAGCATGCTGTAGATATCAGTATTATTAGTATTATTGTTATTTTTTTCTCCTTAGACTTCTTGTGAATCTTTGGGCTTCTTGAATCTCTGAAATGGCGACTTTTATCACTTTTACGTGGTCTCCAAATCCTACTTTAAACTATAATTCTTCCATTCCTTCAGGTAAGCTATACTATTAGTGAAAATGTAAACAAACCTATTAGACTCTAAGTGACTTAGAGTCAGAGACCATTTATTATTTCTCTTGTTGTTTCCTATAGTACCTTGAAAACTACAAAAATATTTAGTGATTATTTTTAAGAATACATTAATAACATTGAATTCATTAAATGACACTGTACTATTTTTAAGATATTATATTCTTTGCATTCACAGCAATGTTATGACTTTAATATATCTTCTAAAAGGCCTAAATTATTTTACTTTAATAGGATATAGTTAGGAATATCTACTTCACTGCATTACTTAGAGAAGTAGAAGACTGACCAAATTATGATATTTTTTCTAAATAGAAATTACAATGGGAACTAGTATCAAAACACCAATATCGGCAAAATTGTTATGCTTTTTATTTATTTATTTATTTTTCTGGTTCGTTAGTGCACTTAGGACAATAGAACTGCTCCCATAAGGTTTACAAGGAGAAGCTGGTGTATTCAAACTGCCGATCTTTTGGTTAGTAGCCAAGCTCTTAACCACTATGCCACCAGGGCTCCAGGGCATTTTGTCTTGTTGATGATTACTGATAAATGTTTTTGTCTAGAGACATTATAATATAAAAATTATAAAGTATTTGAAGGCTATGCCTCAGAGTGTATATGTCCGATAAATTAAGCAGATACCTAAGGTAAATATCTCAGTTCTAAACTCAGAGTGTGTATGTCCAAAAAATTAAGCAGATACCTGAGGTAAATATCTCAGTTCTAAACTACAGTTTGTCTTAACAATTACGGACATTTCAAGAAAATGAAATTGTGCAGTCACGAAAAAAAAAAAAAGCTTTTAAGGTGGGAAAAATAATGGATATTAGCTGTGTTAAATTTAGAGATTCTAAAAAGACATAACGTGATGTAACACCTTTGATGGGTTTTTCTAAAGGAAAAGAAAAAAAAATTTTTCAAATGGAGCCAATCGAGAAATTTTGATTCAGTCTGCCTTGAGCATTGCGCTTTTTTAAAGAACTGTCTACGTGGGATGGAACAGACAACAGCAACTCGAAAGGTCAGATAGGAAGCTTATGTGTTTATGATAACAGTGGAGGAAAATTTCAGAAATTGGTTGCACACTTTTAATAAAATCAGTGTCAGTGAACTGTATGTGTAGAAATTGTTGAACTGGCATATATTTCCAATCATCTCACATGCATGTGAAAGCTAGACAATGAATAAGGAACACTGAAGAAAAATTCATCTCTTGAATTATGGTGTTGGCAAAAAACATTGAATATACCAAAGACTGCCAGAAGATCGAACAAGTCTGTCTTGGAAGAAGTACAGCCAAAGTGCTCCTTGGAAGAGAGGATGGCGGGATTTTGTCTCATGTATTTTGGACTTGCTATCAGGAAAGACCAGTCCCTGGAGAAGGATATCATGCTTGGTAAGGTAAAGGGTCAATGAAAAAGAGTAAGACCTTTGAGGAAATAGATTGACACAATGGCTGCAACAACAGGCTCAAAGATAGCAACCAGGCAGTATTTCGTTCTCTTTGTACATAGGTTCACTATGAATTGGAACTGACTTGAGAGCACTTAACAACAACAGGCCTATCCTTACCATGGAGGATCCTTACATACACACACACACACACACAAAAAAAAAAAAAAACACTTAAATGATTTTCTTTTCAACAAATACAGACATATGCACGTGCATGTATATACAAAGAAAACTTTTTTTTTTTTTTTAATATCATATTCATGTTAGTTTGATGGTTAGGTTGCCAGTGGAAACTCCATATTGCAGACATCACTGTGTCTGCACCCCTGCTATATGAATTTCCATAACTGAATACCAATCCAAGAAAGTAGGTCCTCTGTTGGGTACCTCTATTGGATGAACTCATCTTCTTCCACCTTTTCAAAATTCAAATACAGGAAGCTCTTTAAACTCTCTAATGTCACTGACTCCTTATTTGGCAATAAGGAATATGATACTTCTCCTTCAGTGGAGGGATCAAAGTAAGTGACTGGTGTTCATGATAAATTCATGTATTTCTTTTTGTTTCGTATCTAATTAAATCAATTATTTTAGTGAAGTGAAAATGACTGACATCATATCCTATAATTTTGATAACGTTGTGAAGGAGATGCCCTAAGGAGGCTGTGTTCAATATTTTTATATGTAAGCAATAAAACAGTTGACAGAATAATAAAATATAATATCTACACATGCATCCACAATTTTGGAAACAGTGATTCAGACTAAATTCCCCATGCCATGTTTCCCAATGCTATCTGCCTTGCCGCCTTCTTCCTTCTTCATTTCTTCCACTCTTCCTCTTTTTCTTGCTTCATTTTCTTGTCTTCTTCTCCTCCTCCTTCCCCTCCTCCTCCTTCTTCTTCATCTTCTTCTTCGTCTTCCTCTCCTTTTCCTCTTCTTCTTCTTCCTTCTCTCTCTGTCCTCTCTTCTCTATCTCTCTCATTAATGTTTTACCATTAGATAAAAATCAAAGACAAATCTAAGTGAAGCAGAATCAGTGAGTGATGGAACGTTCTGGCTGACCAAAAGGTTAACTGGGGAATATGTTCTAGGGTCTAGTCAATGTCTTCCTGAACTTGTTTAATTGCAAACTTCTATAAGAAATACATCATACATCACAACCTGAAATACACACATACAATCTGAATTACATTTTATTTTTAATAATTTTTATTGTGGTTTAAGTGAAAGTTTACAAATCAAGTCAGTTTCTCACACAAAAACCCCTATACACCTTGCTACACGCTCCCAGTTACTCTCCCCCTAATAAGACAGCCTGCTCTCTCCCTCCATTCTCTCTTTTTGTGTCCATTTTACCAGCTTCTAACCCCCTCCACCCTCTCATTGCCCCTCCAGGCAGGAGATGTCAACACAGTCTCAAGTGTCCTCCTGATCCAAGAAGCTCACTCCTCATCAGCATCCCTCTCCAACCCATTGTCCAGTCCAATCCATGTCTGAAGAGTTGGCTTTGGGAATGGTTCCTGTCCTGGGCCAACAGAAAGTCTGGGGGCCATGACCACAGGGGTCTTTCCAATCTTAGTCAGACCATTAAGTCTGGTCTTATGAGAATTTGGGGTCTGCATTCCACTGCTGTCCTGCTCCTTCAGGGGTTCTCTGTTGTGTTCCCTGTCAGGGCAGTCATCGATTGCAGCCGGGCACCATCTAGTTCTTCTGGTCTCAGGATGATGTAGTCTCTGGTTCATGTGGCTCTTTCTGTCTCTTGGGCTAGTAATCGCCTTGCGCCCTTGTTGTTCTTCATTCTTCTTTGATCCAGGTGGGTTGAGACCAACTGATGCATCTTAGATGGCTGCTTGCTAGTGTTTAAGACCCCAGGCACCACTCTTCAAAGTGGGATGCAGAATGTTTTCTTAATAGATTTTATTATGCCAATTAACTTAGATGTCCCCTGAATCCACGGTCCCCAGACCCCTGACCCTGCTACACTGACCTTCGAAGCATTCAGTTTACCCAGGAAACTTCTTTGCTTTTGGTTTCGTCCAATTGTGCTGACCTCCCCTGTATTGTGTGCTGTCTTTCCCTTCACCTAAAGTAGTTCTTATCTACTATTTAATTAGTGAATGCCCCTCTCCCATCCTCCCTCCCTTCTCAATCTGAATTAAATTTATCTCTACTTATACATGTTCTGGAAACCCTGGTGGTGTAGCGGTTAAGAGCTACAGCTGTTAACCAAAAGGTTGGCAGTTCAAACCCACCAGGCACTCCTTGGAAACCATATAGGGCAGTTCTACTCGTCGGTAGGGTTGCTATGAGCCAGAATCAACTAGAAGGCAATGTGTCTGGTTTTGTGTTTTCATGCATGTTCTACTCAGTTTTTTCTGCTCAGTTTTAATCCATTTAATTATTATTATTTACCATTCTGGCATTTATGAGTTTTGTTTTAATTATTATTTTTAGGTATCCTCTTTGTGATGGACAGTTTGAAAATCACACATGAAGAAGAATTCATTTTCATAAGGCTTTAGTAAAAACTATGCATCTCCATTTGGTTTCATCTAATGAACATAACATGTTTTGTTTGTTTTTGATGATAGTGACTTCTATTCAGTGGCTAGTGCCTAAACTAGAGGTAAGCATACAGGTGCAGGTTATAGGCTGACAATGCAGTAAACCTTGCACTAATACTTTGTAAAATGTCAATTTATAATAATGCTTATTTTTTTTGTCTTTTACATGTTGTTTACGGAAGTCAACCAGAGCTAAAAATAATAATCAGACTTGGAGATTTTGGGTTAATTAGGTTCTAGCTAAAAACATTATAACACTTTAAGCTGTAAGGATTTTCTTCTATAATTTAAGGAACTAATTAATGGGCTAATTAGGTATCAAAATATCCAATAACTCACATTTACTCATGTAAATTTTTATCTATAACTTATACTTTGAAAGAATTTTTTTTTAACTTTTATTGAGCTTCAAGTAAACGTTTACAAATCAAGTCAGACTGTCACATATAAGTTTATATACACCTTACCCCATACTCCCACTTGCTCTCCCCCTAATGAGTCAGACCTTCCAGTCTCTCCTTTGGTGACAATTTTGCCAGCTTCCAACTCTCTCTATCCTCCCATCCCCTCTCCAGACAGGAGATGCCAACACAGTCTCAAGTGTCCACCTGATACAAATAACTCACTCTTCATCAGCATCTCTCTCCTACCCACTGTCCAGTCCCTTCCATGTCTGATGAGTTGTCTTCAGGAATGGTTCCTGCTCTGGGCCAACAGAAGGTTTGGGGACCATGACCACTGGGATTCCTCTAGTCTCAGTCAGACCATTAAGTATGGTCTTTTTCTGAGAATTTGAGGTCTGCATCCCACTGATCTCCTGCTCCCTCAGGGGTTCTCTGTTGTGTTCCCTGTCAGGGCAGTCATCGGTTGTGGCTGGACACCAACTAGTTCTTCTGGTCTCAGGATGATGTAAGTCTCTGGTTCATGTGGCCCTTTCTGTCTCTTGGGCTCATAGTTATCATGTGACCTTGATGTTCTTCATTCTCCTTTGATCCAGGTGGGTTGAGACCAATTGATGCTTTATAGGTGGCCTCTTGTTAGCATTTAAGACCCCAGACGCCACATACTTTGAAAGAATTTTTAAGGACAATTTACAACATTGGTGTTTTTCTAGGATTAGGCCTTTACATAGTGTTTTGTAAAAGATGCATAAAAGTGGGGTGAAGGCTAGATTCCTTTAGTGAAGGCCTTTTGGGAGTGGCTGGGTAATTAGAGAATATCCACAGCCAAGTTAGCAGCCATTTACTGAGATAGGTAAGCTCTCTAAGGATTAGTTTACTCT
Source organism: Elephas maximus indicus (assembly GCF_024166365.1). Classification (NCBI taxonomy): domain Eukaryota; kingdom Metazoa; phylum Chordata; class Mammalia; order Proboscidea; family Elephantidae; genus Elephas; species Elephas maximus. Next base: position 52,631,846 of record NC_064835.1, read on the forward strand.
TGACGGAAAGTTAACCTGATATTTTTTCCACTTTTCTGCATCCATAGAGTAAATTTTCATATTCCTCATTATACTAGACAGCTTTTAATTTTTTTTTTCAGATTAATTAGTTCATGATACTAATGAAAAAGGCCAGACTTAATGGTCAGACTGAGACTGAAGGGACCCCAGAGAACATGGCCCCCAGACTCTCTGTTAGCCCAGAACTGAAACCACTCCTGAAGCCAACTCTTCAGACAAAGATTAAACTGGACTATAAGACGTAAAATGGTGCTCATGAAGAGAGTGCTTCTTAACTCAAATAGATACATGTGGCTAAAGGGACAGTTCCTAACCAGAGATGAGATGAGAAGGCAGAGACAGAATTGAATGGACACGGGAAATCTGGGGTGGAAAGGAGGAGTATGCTGTTCCGTTATAGGGAGAGCAACTAGGTCACACAACAATGTGTGTATAAATTTTTGAATGAGAAACTAGCTTGAACTGTAAACTTTCACTTAAAGCACAATAAACAATAAAAAAATAATTTTTGATACTACTGACACCAATTTATCGGAATAACATTTGAAATTAGAAGAATATTTGATAATGCATCCCCAGGCTTATTCAAAACCTATAGCCCAATGGCATTTTTTTAATGTTTCAGCATGCACTTGTCGTTCATTAGCACTGCAGGCAGACTCTGTCATACGCAATTACTGTATAATAATCTATTGTGTGAGTGAGCATTTCCCTAAAACGAGTACTTACATCAACATTAAAAAATACAAATTTCCTTCAACAAATCTGGTATTTGCAAAGGCATATTGAGTTCATTAATACTTCAAATTCCTCAATCTGTCTGTGTATATCATTTTAAAATAGGTATTTTAACATCAATGGTTCTCAACTTTGGCTACAATTTACTAGAGGCAGTAGCTGAGTTTTAACAAAATCATAACACATCCATTATTTACTAATCAGTGAAAATCTCTGGGGGGAGGACACAGAGATCTGTGTTTTTATGCTCTCCAGGAGTCTTAAATGTGCAAATACAGTGTAGAAACACTGCAGGCAGGTAAAAAGAGTAGGAGTTGAAATTAATATACCTTCAATAAATGTTAGTGAAGCCTTTCTGTTCTTTTTCCAAATATTAAGAGTGTATGATTCTAAGAACTGAGAGACAAATCTTGTTCTTTGTATGGTGTTTCTTTTTGTTTGTTTTCTTTTTTCTTCAGTAAAACTTGAGCCTTCTAAACAAGTTTTTGCCTGGATAGTTATTTATCATCTAATGTTACGTTAAATGACCTATATAATATTTTTCATGTGTCTTGGGAGCGTTTTAAAAATTTGAGTGCTTTGCTGTTACAGAAGTTCTTCTATGCTCACCTCCTTATATATGTGAACGAGATTTTTCTGTAACTTTAAAAAAATAGGAAGTAAATTTGTATGAAAGCTTGTCTCATTCTAGCATGGCATAATATCCATCTAGAAATACATCTTTGTAAGAGGTTTTTCAATAAATATGCATATTTTACACTTAATAATTTTTAAAATGTATACTGTTTAATTGTGTATTATCTGTAATGCTAACTTTATGTGTATATATATATGTACACATACATATATACTTTTGTGGCCTTATAGGAAGCTTCATAAAAAGTTTTCTTTTATCTAGCTCTAGATTGAGATATATAGTGTGCCATCAAGTCAATTCCTACTCACATGGACTCTATATGAAAAAAGATTTTCTAAACTGTAATCTTTAAGGTGGCTAATCACCAGGTCTTTTCTCCTGAGCATTGGCAGGTGAGTTTGAACTGCTGACCTTTCTGTTAGCAGCCGAACCCTTAACCATTGCACCACTAGGGCCCTATATATATATATATATATATATATATATATATATATATATATATGTTTTATATATACGTGTGTGTATATATATATATATATGTGTTTTATATATACACGTGTATGTATATATATGGAAATCCTAGTGGCATAGTTGTTAAGAGCTACGGGTACTAACCAAAATGTTGGCAGTTCAGATCTACCAGGTGCTCTTTGGAAACCCTCTGGTGCAGTCCTATTCTGTCCTTTGTGGTCACTATGAGTTGGAATTGACTCGATGGCACTGGGTTTGGTTTTGGGTTTTTTTTTTATGTATATATATATATAAAATCATATAGACACACAGATATGTATATCAATGTACATATTTTTGTTTCAAATGTAATAATTCCTAGCTTTGGATTTACTTTTATTTTTTATGGAGTACAATATTATGTAGGTTTTTATTTTTGTTTCATATGTTATTGCTAATTACCAAAAGTATGCTCTGAATTTCCCTATGACTCAAGATTTGGTGGCATTTCATGAATTTAGATTTGTAAAATTAATTTCTAAATTAATACAGACATAGAAATAATAATGAGATATATTTGTTGATGAAAGGAGATGCAGCTCTGGAAATATGAGGATCCTTTCCTTTAGCAGTGGAAGATGTGGTACTTGTGTGACAAGAAGACACACACTTTTGGGATCAGCAAATGGAATTTATTGACTATCTTTTCTTTTTCCCCATGCACTTCTATAATTCTACCTTGATATTTCATATTAGTCCTTCAGCATCTCCATTTTTATTCCTTCTCTTCCATTTCTTTTTTCTGTTTCTTAATACCAAACAAGGACTCAATGATGATAAAAATAAAAGTTATAATTTAAAGTCATTTTCCTATTCAAATTCTTTCAAGTTATAAGAGAAAGTATGGGGAAATGAATATTTATTATCTCCTATCTTATTTCCAATCCATAGCATCTAAACTGAATCTTATGTTAATGATCTAATTCAGTTCTCATAATAATATTGGATGATAGATATTTTTATCCTCAATTTACAAATGAGGAACTAGGCAATTAACAAGCAAAAAGAAAATAGAGTTTAAAACCCTAAGGGCCTAACTTAAAAAGCTATACTATGAATAGTATACAGCATCCCACCACCTAGTCAAAACTTTCAATTGGAACAAACTCAACAAAAGAAGGAACTTCTGAATAAATTAGTAGAAATGTAGGCTCTAGCCAAAGAATAGAAGTAAAATAAGGGAGTGAGGGGAGAGCATAATCAGATTCCAAGCAATGCTGTTGAAATCACACAGGCTTCAATTATAATGGGACCCATTATGATAATGACTGAAGATTAGTTAAGATAGTGTATCAGCGACTCAAAGTACTTCAATTTAATGTATTGGAATATAGACTTTTAGAAACAATATTTTCTCCCTTGAAATGTTGGTTCCGAAAGTATGTTAATTAATCTAAACAGAGAAGAGCTGCCGCCATATAATATAATTAGGAAACTGACTTGATTTGATGCCCAAGTAAAGTTGCCAACATTTAGTCAGTAGAAGCAAATATTCCAGGATAAAAGAATATCCTGGCAATGATGCCTGAATCATCAGTCTTTGAATTGTTTACTACTGAACTATTTTGTTATATGGAAGAGAGAAAAACAAGCCATAAACCCATTCAACGTAATTTATTGACAGCAAAGCTTATTTATGCTTCTATTTTTATAAGCAGATGAAATAGCAACTTCCAGCACATGGGCCTTTTGAAATTCTCTATGCTTTAAAAATAAGGGAAATGCATGTAGCAAAACACATTTGAAAATTTAGCAAACCTCAGACATTTATCCTGAGAAAGTTGATGAACCTAAACACAGCTGTGTACACTTCCACCAACTGAATATGGCATTCAGGCTCCAAAACAGCAAACACCTTTTCATACCATCAGCCTACTAATGATGACGCCACATCATAAGAAAATAGCTTTGTTCATGTCTAGCTTATGCTTAAGCTTGCTCTCAGCACATGCACATGCTAAAATGCAGTGATGAAAATACTGTTTCCAGTATAATCTAAAATCCTGAGAATTCTCTAAGAATTATAACCAAAGAACCTGCTTTGGTTTGTATGAGACATTTTGAATTGAATTATCCTATGAGCAAATGGGTGGAAGAGTTATTGGGATAATTTGTTTGGCAGACTAAGGTTAAAACAACAAAAGATTATTTTAAATAATTCTACAGTTTTAATTAATATAATTTATCACTGGATACAATTAATGAACCCATGCTAATGTTTTGTACATAGTTTGAGTAAAAACCACTTGAACATAGAGAAAATTGAAGACATTGTGCTTGAAATACTCTGTGTGAATATAAAATGTCGAGAACGTCTGATATACTTAGAGTGTAGCAAAAATGTCATTATGCCAAAAAGCAAAACAAAACAACAAACTGAAAACACTGCAAACACAAAAGCATTGTGCATAGTGTACAGATGTTCCATGACTTTCATATTTTTATTGGGACAGCAGCTGGATTTATCATTAGCTTCATGTGTGTTAGTTTCTTCTTAACTAAAAAACAGCCTCCATGAAAACTGGAATCAAATCTAATAAAGGCATTTTTTTTTTTTTAATTATTGAGTACAGCCTTTAATCTTTTCCCTATAATGCTTGATATATAAAGTATTATTAGGTACTGTTCCACCTTCAGCAAATGGAAAAAAAAAAAAAAGCTGAACAATATTTGCGGTAACATTAAAAATAAGAAAGGGTTTAGAACTAATTTAGTTATCCTACTCAAGAATACTGCATGTGAGAAAAAAATTTCATTAATTTGTTAATTTATTTCATAAATATTGATTGAAAGTCAATTATGTTTTAAGCATAGATATCAAAATCATAAATACAGTTCACACTATATTTGTGGTTCATCTCAGTAAGTTGAGCAATTTAGAAATAAGTTGTGTTAATTTATGGATTCAAAACAAATTAAATTAATAATTGTACATTTATTTAATAATAATTCTACATACTATGCCCAAAGTAGCAAGAGATAACATTTTCTTTATACATATTTCATTTTATGAATATTCACTTTATTTTCCATTTTTAATGTTCAGAATTCTCCTTATGCTTCTTTTGGTATGACCAAATAAGCTCATGGTAGATCCAAACTTCTTACAGATGACTATAAACTTCGAACAAAATACCAAAAGCCAATTATAAAGCACTTGAAAGTAGAGGAAAACCAGGCGTATTCTGAGGGAACTTAGAGCTAGAGGAAGGGATTGGCATGGGATGAATTACTAATATTTGTGTTTTTAAATCTGAGGGCAGGCCGCAGTCAGTCACACACAGAGCAGACAAATTTCCAACAGAAAATCTGCAGACTTTCTGGCCTGAAGAAACAGAGGATAATATTGGAACAAACAAGTTATTGGGAAATGCACACACAAAAAAATTGCCTTCAAGTTGATACAGACTCATAGCGACCCTATAGAACAGACTAGAACTGCCCCATAGAGTTTCCAAGTAGCACCTGGTGGATTCAAACTGCCAAGCTTTTGGTTAGCAGCTGTAGCACTTAACCACTATGCCACCAGGGTTTCCAGGAAATGCACAGGGGAGGGCAATTTCTGGAAGAGAGAGCCAGAGAGCGAGAGCACCAAGCTCTACATATACATTCTGCTCAAGTCTTTGACAGCCATGAAACACACAACTAAGGTAAAACTACATAAATTAAGACGTGAACTATGGTTCAAGATACAAAAATTGCAATTTAAATCTAATCAAATTTTATCTGTAAAAACAAAAATATCATTATTCAGGAAATTGTAAAAAAAAATCACAGTTGAAAGGAGGGAGAGAGGAAGGGAGGGAGGGAAGGAAGGAAAGAAAGAAAGAAAAAAAAAAAGAAAAGTGTCCAGATAACAAAGGAGAAAAGGAAACTTATTCCATCCACAGATGACATAATCTTCTAAATAGAAAATCTTATGGAATCCACAACAAAACTATAAGACTGTAATGGATTGAATTGTGTCACCCAAAAATATGTGCCAACTTGATCAGGCCATGGAAAACCCTGATGGCATAGTGGTTAAGAGCTCCATTTTGTGATTTTCCTGTGTGTTATAAAACATAATCTCTGCCTGTAGTTAAGGAGGATTAGGGTGAGATGTAATACCCTTGCTTAGGTCACATACCTGGTGCAATTAAAGGGAGTTTCCCTAGGGTGTGCCCTGTACCACCTTTTGTTTTGCAAGAGATAAAAGAAAAGGGAAGCAAGTAGAGAGCCGGGGACCTCATACTACCAAGAAAGCAGTGCCAGGAGAAGAGCATGTCCCTCGGACCCAGGGTTCCTGTGCAGAGAAGCTCCTAGTCCAGGGGAAGATGGATGACAAGGATCTTCCTCTAGAACCGACAGAGAAAGCCTTCCCCTGGAGTTGACACCCTGAATTTGGGCTTCTAGCCTACTAGACTGTGAGTAAATAAATTTCTCCTTGTTAAAGCCATTCACTTGTGGTATTTCTTTATAGATGCACTAGATGACTAAGACAAAGACTTAAACAAATTCAATGATTTTGAAAGAAATAAGATTGATACACAAAATTTTATTGAATTACAGTATAAATTGACAATCTGTAAAAAAAAAAAAGAGAATTCCATTTACTATAGTATCAAAAAGAACAAAATACTTAGGTATAACAAAATCAGTGTAAGATTTGAACATTAAAAATTACAAAATGTTATATTTAAAGAAGGCTTAAAGAAATGGAAAGAGAGCCCATCTTCATGGATCAGATACTTAATATTGTTAGGATGGCAAAAGTCCAAATAGTGATCTATATATTCAATGCAATAGCTATCAAAATCCCAGCTGCCTTTTTTTTTTTTTTTTGCAGAATTTGACAAGCTAATCCTAAAATACATATGTAAATGCAAGGACTCATGATAGTCAAAACAATTTCGAAAATGGAGAAAAACATGGAGGAATTTCAATATTTGTGTTCAAAACCTAAAACAAACCTACAGAGATCAAGATAATGTGGTACTGGCATCAGGATGGACACACAGATTAATGAAATAAGATTGAGAGTCCTGAAGTAAACCCTTATGTTTATGTTCAGTTGACTTCTGACAAGGTTGACAGGCCCACTCTACGAGGAAAGAAATGTATTTTGAATAGATGTTCCTGGGACATCTGGATATTTACATACAAAAGAGTGAATTTGGAATATTACCTTGCACCATATACAAAAATTAAATCTAAATGGATCATCAGCCTAAATGAAGAAGCTAAAAATATAAAGCCCTTAGAATAAAACAGAGTTAAATCTTTGTGACTTACAATAAGGGAATGGTTTCCTAGCACAAGCAACAATAAGAACAACTGACCTAGATAAATAGAACTTCATCAAAATTCAAAACTTTTTTTTACTTCAAAGGACATTATGAAGAACACTATCAAGTTGAAAAGACAACTCACAGACTAAGAAGAAATATTTGCAAATCATATAGCTAATAAGGATCTAGTATCTAGAATACATACATAACTCTTAAACTCAAAACCAACCGACCAACCAACCAACAAACTAAACACAAATAACCTAATTTAAAAACAACAAATGATTTGAATTGACATAGCTCCTAAGATGATATAGAAATATCCAATCATTACGTGAGAAGACGCTCAACATCATTTAAAAAACAAAGAACAAAAAATGTTGCCAGCAAGCCTATTCATATCCATAGCAACCCTATAGGACAGAGTAGAACTGCCCCATAGGGTTTACAAGGAGTGGTGGTGGATTCGAACTGCTGAACTTTTGGTTATCAGCCGAACTCTTAACCACTGTGCCCCCATGGCTCCTTAACATCATTAGTTATTAGGAAATGCAAATGAAAATCACAATGAGGTACCACTTCATACCCACTAGGGTAGCTATAATAATAATAGTAATAAATAATAAAAGGACAATAATAAGTGTTGATTGGTTGCATGTGGAGAAATTGGAACCCTCATAAGTTGCTGGTGGAAACGTAAACTTCTGCGACTGCCATGGAAAACCAGGCAGTTACCGTAAATCCACCCAAACCAAACCTGTTGCCTTTGAGTGGATTCCAGGTATAGTGACCCTATAGGACAGGGAAGAGCTGCCCCACGGGGGCAGAGTAGAACTGCCCCATAGGGTTTCCAAAGATGTAAATCTTCACAGAAGCAGACTGCCACATCTTCCTTCCATGGAGTGGCTGGGTTTGAACCACTGACCTTTCGGCTAGCAGTCAAGCACTTAACCACTGTGCCACCAGCATTCCTATATATATATATGTATATGTATATGTAGCTGAAATTTACAGCCTGTTGAAGATGCCTCTGGCCTCTCAGTCTCCTACCTTCAGGTTTTTGAACTGACCTACTACTAAGGTTCATTCTGTTGGTCGAGAATCCAGTACTGACAACAAAGTTTGTGGTTTCTTTTCCTGATGATTTTGGGTTTAATAAAGTTTGGGCCAAATAGACTTCATTCTTTTTTTAACATGTATTTGCTGTTTGGCACTCTTTATCAGTTACACCATGAGACACTAAGGATATTATGATAAATAACACACAAGTTCTGATCTCAAGGAAATTACAGATTAAATATAGAGGGGAGAGATGAAACACAGATGTCTTCTTCACAGTGGCGTTTTCATGACTCGATGATAATGGTTTTTGTTGTGTTTGGTTTGGTTAACGGTAGTTTTGCTACAGTAGAGAAGAGCTACTTCATCCTATGTCTTCTTTAGTGGTAATAATAGGGCAGTATGCTTCCTACTTTTAGAGGCAGGATTTTTCTTCGCTAAGATTGAAAAATATTTTTTCCAAATATGCAAGCATTTCTCAAAAAACATCAAAATAGAGGTAGAAGTTAAGAAGTTCTAGATTCCTGATTACCTCAGCCATAGTTGTAGTCCAGTCTTATCTATAGGTCTTGTTTAGAAACTTGGAATAATATGACAGATTTTAATAAAAATCCAGCAAACTCTCTAAGTCATTGCAGTTATTTATGATTTCAAGTTTTGCTCTTTTCCTTGCGGTCATTGTTCTAGCTCCATTGGGCAAAGTTAGGTCTAAAAGGTGCCTAACTGGGTAATTCAAAGATAATTTTTTTTTAATGGCGCAAAAGTATCTGTAATGTTTAAGTCAAAGGATAACACCAGAATATGATCAAATTAGGTAATTATCCTCAAATCTAAATTTTTCTATAGGACAAAATCCATTGGTCTTTAATTAATAAATGATGTAAGTGTTGAAGAAAGGCATAGTTCATTCCAAAATTCTAATAATTTTTTACATTTTCATGAACTTCTGTAGCAGCTGCAATGATGCACTCAAGCATAACAATGACTGTGAGGATGTGCAGGACCAGGCCGTGTTTCCTTCTGCTGTTCATAGAGTCGGTTCCTCAACAGAACCTAACAACGACATAGTCTGTTAAGTGCTCTTTCCATATATTCCCATTAAACCCATTGCTGTTGAGTCGGTTCTGACTCATAGGGAAACTTTAGGACAGAGTAGAACTGCCCCATAGAGTTTCCAAGGAGCACCTGGTGGATTTGAACCGCCGACCTTTTGGTTAGCAGCCATAGCACTTACCCACTACGCCACCAGGGTTTCATTGCATATATTAACCTGTTCAGTTCTCACAATGACTCTTATCTGAAGGTAACCAGCACTCAAGAAACAAAAAGGCACATTGCATTGGGCAAATTTGCTGCAAAGGACCTCTTTAAAGTGTTGAAAAGCAAAGATGTCATCCTGAAGACTAAGGTGTGCCTGACCCAGGTCATGGTATTTTCAATTGCATCATATGCATAGGAATTCTGAGCATGAATAAGGAAGACCAAACAAGAATTGATGCCTTTGAATTGTGGAGTTGGTGAAGAATATTGAATATACCTTGGACGGTCAAAAAGGATGAACAGGTCTGTCTTGGAAGAAGCACAACCAGAATGCTCCTTAGAAGCAAGGATGGTGAGACTGTGTCTTACATACTTTGGGCATGTTGTCAGGAGGGATCAGTCCCTAAAGAAGGACATCATGCTTGGTAAAGTAGAGGGTCGGTTCAAAAGAGGAAGACCCTCAATGAGATGGATTGACACTGTAACTGCAACAATAGGCTCAAGCATATCAACGAATGTAAGCATGGTGCAAGGCCAGGCAGTGTTTTGTTCTGTGGCACATGGGGTCGTTATTAGTCGGAACTGACTCAACACTGCTTAACAACGACAAGAACATTTTATTATTGGAGCCCTGGTGGTGCAGTGGTTAAGTGATAAGTCTGCTAACCAAAAGGTCAGCAGTTTAAATAAATCCACCAGCTGCTCCTTGGAAACTCTATGGGGCATTTCTACTCTGTCATCTAGGGCTGCTATGGGTCAGAACTGACTTGATGGCAATGGGTTTTAATTTTATTATTGGTGGTCAGCCCATGAGAAAAACTACCCTCAGGTGTAGGCTGAAGTGATTCAAATCTTTATATTGTGCTTTGAAGAGCATAGACTATCCTACCAGGCCAAGAGTGTCCCAACAACTAAGTAAGTTAGTACTATTCTAATATAAAAAAACCAAACCCATTGCCACTGAGTCAATTCCGACTCACGACAACACTATAGGACAGAGTAGAACTGCCCCATAGAGTTTCTAAGAAGCGCCTGGTGGATCTGAACTGCTGACCTGTTGGTTAGCAGCGGTAGCACTTAACTGCTACACCACCAGGGTTTCCAAAAAATCCCGTTGCTATTGAGTCAGTTTTGGCTCATAGCGACCCAATACCAAACCCAAACCAAACCCACTGCCGTCAAGTCGGTTCCGACTCATAGTGACCCTATAGAACAGAGTAGAACTGCCCCATAGAGTTTCCAAGGAGCACCTGGCAGATTCAAACTGCTGACCTCTTGGTTAGCAGCTGTAACACTTAACCACTATGCCACCAGAGACCCAATAGATAACAGAAAATCCTCCCAGGTAAAAGTAAAGAAATTAGCCCCACAAATTACCATACATGGGTAATTGTGGATCTATAGGGTCAGAAAGTGAATGTTGGCGTCTTAGGTAAGTATAGGGGATGAGATCAGTGACAAGAAAGCTGCCTAAGCAACTTCACATTTTGTTATTGACTTGGAGATTATCACATGAAAAATAGTATAGTAGACAATTATATATTTCTATTCTGAAACTGTAATAGAAGAATTAAACTGACCGTTCTTACACCAAAAAGTATATATTTTCAAAATAAAAGGAGGAAGCATTCATTTTTAAAGCATTTGAAAGCTTATTCCTAATGATGCCACTGTATCAATTTTCTGAGGCATATTCTGTCATTTTTCTCTCGATCCTTTTGTCTCTTTGATATCCTGAATATTTTTGAGTTAACGGTATCTTCAGCTCAACTAAAGACAACATTCATAAATCTGAGTTTCTCCATGCATTTTATACCCCTTTTCTGTGACTGTTCTGGTTTTCTGTGATTGTGTTCTCTAAATTTTGGTGTTCAAACATAGGCTGCAACATATACAGTCTTTTGAAAAGAAAAATTAACTTGATTATGAATCAAAGACCTGGGATCAGGGCACTGCAGAGCTGGGAAGGATTCCAGCCAGACCTCTCATCTGGCACAATTGAAAGACCCAGGGTTAATCTTTCATGCTGCATCATGATTTATCATACTCAATTGATTAAAAAAAAAAAAAAAAAAAACTTTCCATTCTGTCTGTTTCTATAGGCCATAATTTCAGGCACAGGTTAACTGGATCTTCTGTTCACAAAGCTAAACTCCTAATTTTGGTTGGGCTGTAATTTCTTTTGGTGCTTTTTTAAGCCCATATGGTTATGGTAGATCTCAGTACCTCAAGGTACCTTAACTTAATGCAGCTCCTAGAGACTACTTGCCATTTCCTGCCACGTAGTCTTCTCCACGTCATGGTTGTTTGCTTATACAAGGCCAATAAAAAACCTGATGCTTCTTGTCTCTTATTTCTCAGCTGTCTTTCAAAAGGATCACCTGATTAGGTCAGCCCCACCCAGGTTTATCTATCTTTTGATTAACTCAAAATCAATAGACTAGGGACATCAGTTACATTTGCAAAATTATTTTATCTTTGCTATACAGTGTAGCCTCATCATGGGAACGATAATCTTCATATTCACAGGTTGTACACATTCCAAGGGGAGGAATTATATAGGGCATGCATACCAAGACAAGAATCATGCCTTACACAAAGCCTATGGCCAAATTATTGTAAAGCTTCCCTGAGAAGCCAGCTTCATAATTTCTAGGTAGGTTTTTTATTTTTTGTCTGTTTTTAATCTTTATTGAGGAATGATTCACGTAAAATAAAATTCGTCAATTTTAAGTGGATACCGTTACCGTTACTTTTTTAATTTAATTTTTAAATATTTATTGTGCTTTAAGCGAAATAGTCTCTCATACAAAAATTTATATACTCCTAGTTGTTCTCCCCCTACTGAGACAGCACACTCCTTTTCTCCACCCTCCATTTTTGGTCCATTTGCCTAGCTTCTGACCCCCTCTGCCCTCTCATCTCCCCTCCAGACAGGAGATGCCCATATAGTCTCATATGTCTACTTGATCCAAGAAGCTCACTCTTCACCAGTATTGTTTTCTACCCCATACTCCAGTCCAATCCCTGTTTGAAGAGTTGGCTTTGGGAATGGTTCCTATCTTGGGCTAACAGAAGGACTGGGGACCATGATCTCCGGGGTCCTTCTAGTCTCGGTCAGACCATTAAGTCTGGTCTTTTAACAACAATTTGAGGCCTGCATCCCGTGGTTCTCCTGCTCCCTCAGGGGTTCTCTGTTGTGTTCCCTGTCAGGACAGTCATCTGTTGTAGCCAGGCACCATCTAGTTCTTCTGCTCTCAGGCTGGTGTAGCTTCTGGTTTATTTGGCCCCTTCTGTCTGTTGGGCTCATAATTACCTTGTTTCTTTGGTGTTCTTCATTCTCCTTTGCTCAAGGTGGATTGAGACCCATTGATGCATCTTAGACGGTTGCTTGCTGGTGTTTAAGACCCCAGATGCCACTATCCAAAGTGCAGTGTGGAATGTTTTCTTATTAGATTTTACTACGCCAATTGACTTAGATGTCTCCTGAAACTATGGTCCCCAAACCCCCACCCCTGCTACACTGGCCTTCAAAGCATTCAGCTTATTCAGGAAATTTCTTTGCTTTTGGTTTAGTCCAGTTGTGCTGACCTCCCCTGTATTGTGTGTTGTCTTTCCCTTCATCTAAAATAGCTCTTATGTACTATCTCATTAGTGAAAACCCCTTTCCCTCCCTCCCTTCCTCCTCATTCTCATAACCATCAAAGAATATTTTCTTCTCTGTTTAAACTATTTTTTGAGTTCTTATAATAGTGGTCTCATACAGTATTGTTCTTTTGCAACTGACTAATTTCACTCAGCATAATTCCTTCCAGATTCCTACATGTTATGTAATGTTTCATAGATTCATCATTGTTCTTTATCGATGCATAGTATTCCATTGTGTGAATATACCATAATTTATTTATCCATTCATCCGTTGATGGGCACCTTGGTTCCTTCCATCTTTTTTGCTACTGTAAACGGTGCTGCAATAAACATGGGTGTGCATATATCTGTTCGTGTAAAGGCTCTTATTTCTCTAGAACATATTCCAAGGAGTGGGATTGCTGGATCGTATGGTAATTCTATTTCTAGTTTAGTAAGGAAGCACCAAATCGATTTCCAAAGTGGTTGTACCATTTTACATTCCCACCAGCAGTGTATAAGTGTTCCAGTCTTTCTACAACCTCTCCAACATTTATTATTTTGTGTTTTTTTGGTTAATGCCAGCCTCGTTGGAGTGAAATGGAATCTCATTGTAGTTGTGATTTGCATTTCTCTAATTTTTTTAATGGCTAATGATGGTGAGCATTTCCTCATGTATCTGTTAGCTACCTGAATGTCTTCTTTAGTGAAGTCTCTGTTCATATTCTTTGCCCATTTTTTAATTGGGTCATTTGTCTTTTTGCAGTTGAGCTTTTGCAGTATCATGTAGATTTTAGAGATCAGATCCGGATCGGAAATGTCATAGCTAAAAACTTTTCCCAGTCTGTAGGTAATCTTTTAACTGTTTTGGTGAAGTCTTTGGATGAGCATAGGTGTTTGATTTTTAGGAGCTCCCAGTTATCGAGTTTTTTTCTGCATTGTTAGAAATGTTTTGTATACTTTTTATGCCATGTATTAGGGCTCCTAACATTGTCCCTATTTTTTCTTCCATGATCCTTATTGTCCTAGATTTTATATTTAGGTCCGTGATCCATTTTGAGGTAGTTTTTGTGCATGGTATGATGTATAGGTCTTGTTTCATTTTTTGCAGGTGGATATCCAGTTATACCACCACCATTTATAAAAGACACTGTCTTTTCCCCATTTAACAGGCATTGGGCCTTTGTCAAATATCAGCTGCTCATATGAGGATAGATTTATGTCTGGATTCTCAATTCTGTTCCATTGGTCTATGTATCTGTTGTTGTATCAGTACCAGTCTGTGTTGACTACTGTGGTAGTGTAATAGGTTCTAAAATCAAGTAGAGTGAGGCCTCACACTTTGTTCTTTTTCAGTAGTGCTTTGCTTATCCAGGGCCTCTTTCCCTGCCATATGAATTTGGTGATTTGTTTCTCCATCTCATCAAAAAATGTCATTGGAATTTGGGTTGGAATTGCATTGTATCTATAGATTGCTTTGGGTAGAATAGACTTGTTTACAGTGTTGAGTCTTCCTCTCCACGGTAAGCTATGTTTTACCACATGTAGGTCTCTTTTTGTTTCTTGCAGTAATGTCCTGTAGATTTCTTTGTATAGGTCTTTTACATCTCTGGGAAGATTTATTCCTAAGTATTTCATCTTCTTGGGGGCTACTGTAAATGGTATTGATTTGGTGATTTCCTTTTCGATGTCCGTTTTGTTGGTGTAGAAGAATCCAACTGATTTTTGTATATTTATCTTATATCCTGATACTCTGCTGAACTCTTAGTTTCAGTAGTTTTCTTGAGGATTTTTTAGGGGTTTCTGTGTATAAGATTATGTCATCTGGAAATAGAGACACTTTTACTTCTTCCTTACCAATTTTGATGCCCCTCATTTCTTTATCTAGCCTAATTGCTCAGGCTAGGACCTCCAGGACAATGTCGAATAAGAGTGGTGATAAAGGACATCTTTGGTTCCAGATCTCATGGGGAATGCTTTCAGACTGTCTTCATTTAGGATGATGTTAGCTGTTGGCTTTGTATAAATGCCCTTTATTATGTTGAGGAGTTTTCCTTCTATTCCTATTTTGCTGAGAGTTTTTAGCATGAATGGCTGTTGAACTTTGTCAATTGCCTTTTCTGTATCAAATTGATAAGATCATGTGAATCTTGTCTTTTGTTTTATTTTTATGATAGATTGTATTAATTGTTTTTCTAATGTCGAACCATCCCTGCATACCTGGTATGAATCCCACTTGGTCATGGTGAATTATTTTTTTGATATTTCCTTTTTTTCTTGTAATTCCCATTTTGTAATTCTGATTCCAACTCTTTGTGATCCCAAAGAACAGAGTAGAACTGCCCCATAGGGTTTCCAAGGAGTGCCTATTGGATTTGAACTGTTGACCTTTTGGTTAGCAGCCATTTCTCTTAAACACTATGCCACCAGGTTTTCCTTTGTAAATGTAAGTAGGTGTTTAACCATATTATTTCCAAATATCTACTGTTGTTGTTGTTAGGTGCCCTCTTGTTAGTACCAGCTCATTGCGATCCTATGTACAACACAACAAAACACTGCTTTGCCCTGTGCCATCCTCACAATCATTGTCATGCTTGAGCCCATTGTTGTAGCCACTGTGTCAATCCATCTTATTGAAGGTCTTCATCTTTTTTGCTGACCCTCTACTTTACCAAGTGCAATGTCTTTCTCCATGGACTCGTCCCTCCTGATAACATGTGCAAATCATGTGAGGTGAAGTCTAGACATCCTTATTTCTAATGAGCATTCTGGCTGTTCTTCTTCCAAGACAGATTTATTCCTTCTGGCAGTCCATGGTCTATTCACTACTCTTCATCAACACCATAATTTAAAGGTGTCGATTGTTCTTCCCTCTTCTTTATTCATTGTCCATCTTTCAAGTGCGTACAAGGCAACTGAAAACACCATGGCTTAGATCAGGTGCACCTTAGTCCTTAAAGTGAATCTTAGCTTTTTAACTCTTTAAAGAGGTCTTTTGCAGCATATTTACCCAGTGCAATAGTTCTTTGATTTCTTGACTGTTGCTTCCAAGGGCACTGATTGTGGATTCAAATAAAATGAAATCCTTGACAACTTCAATATTTTCTCCATTTTTCATGTTTGTTTAAGTCAGAAAAATATTTAGGCAATGGGTTGACTCCTTTGCATTAGATAGATTCTATTAGTCTCTAGACTTGCATAGATCAATGCCTATTGGGAAGACTAAAATTGCTGCAAGGCCTATAAATTAAAATATTAAGCTTTAACTTTCTCTGAGTTTGATTAAAACTTATCCTTAATTCTTACCCATATTGCCATATTAGGATTTTATCAGGATAAATAAATACTGATATCATTACAGTCCAAGAGAGTTCTGAGGCAGTTCCCTGGTAGATGATGTCCTACATTTTGGGAATTCTTACCTTTGGGGTTGTTTAATTTGAAGTGAGGATTTTCAGTAGGTGAAATCATAGGAAGCCCAAAGATTGAAGCTTTTGCATATATCATAAATTTATGGTGTACCAAAATTGAAATTGAAAATTTTAACTTTTTTTTAGAAAACCATTCAGGTCTACCTCTTACCCTTTCTCTATCACTTTAGGCCTCTTCTACCTCTGGGCATAGTAGCTTTGGAAGAGATGAATTGAGAATCATGATATAAAGGTTAAAATATATTTGGAAATTTGAGAATTGACTGCTGTTTACAATTTATGGGATTTTCACATGAATCTATCTCAAGGAGGGCAATGAAATAGAGTGATTCTAGGATTTACGTAGACTATTTCATTTGATTAATCTCCCATGAGTTCTCAGTCTTAAATTAGGAGTTCTGGGTTCTGCCATAATCAGCTACATGCCATAATCATAAACATACTAAAAGTACTTTCTGAACATGGGCATCACCTGGGATTATGTCAGAAATGCAAATTCTCAGGCCCCATGTTAGACTGAATGAATCAGTTCTGGATTTGAAAAGATCACCTATTTATATATAAAAAAAAATTAAATATACTAAATTTTGAGAATCAAAGACCTAAGTCTTTGCCCCTTTAAAAAACATGGACTAGGTTATTTATGCCTGATCATGTTGTTTTAGTTAATTGTCTTATTCTTATTATTTCTCAGTAATTCTAAATTACAGTTGTAACTTCTCTGACCCATGAGTTAAGGAGTGTATGATTTTAAATTAAAATATGTAAATGATCATAATTGTTGATTACAGCTTTGCTCTTGGTCTGAGCATTGTGTTATGTGTTCATAGCTTGTGACGGCCATGACTGAGCTTTTTGTCCATGGCCTGACACAATCAGGTTTGGGTAAAAGGTATCAATGAATCAGAACTGTGCTAACACAGTTGTGGAAGAAGGGATCAATATGAAAGAAATGTACCTAAATCCTAGTCTCAGGCTACTTAGAAATTGATTTACTTTCTAATTTATGTAGGTGAAAAGATGTAAAAACTCTTGTGAAGCTGCGTAAAATAGATGATTCATTAATCAAACGTAAACACGCATGGTAAATATTGGAATGCCAACAGAGAAAGTGACTTTATAGGTTAGGTCCAATATCTTTATTTGCTAATGAACAAGCTTGTATTTGGGGTCTTTTAAACCACTTGGCCAAGGCCACAAAGGAAATTTGTGGACTAAAAAGAGGTGTAAATCTTAGAAGGGTTGATGATATATGTACACACATTAGACAGTTTCTTCTGTGGTTTCATATAAAGGAAATTAAGGAAGACTTCTGTATCCTCCAAAATATCCCCTTGACATTCTAACCAAGGTCAGTGTCACAACTCAGAATTCACTCATTGTGTTTCGACAGAGGCTTCTTAACATTTAACTTTTAAATGCAAATATTCTTGGGGACTGTAACTTTTTAAAGGATTTTACTTCAGATGTCTGAGTCTTAATACATCCTAGCTAGGAAAAGGAAAAGAAGTTCAAATTGGGAAAATGATGCAATCGTGAAAGGTGAAATACAGTGGATAAAATGGCACAAGTTTCATGTGGTACTTGGCACAGGCTGTGCTCTGGAGTCAGGGAGCTGGTGCAGGTTAGCTCACGTGGTGCATCTTGTATGTTTTCCACACTAAAGCAGTGCTTTATTAAGCGTTTTATCTGGGCTTCCCTATCTCCCTTCCCTAGAAATCACATTGGGCCCTCGGGCATTTTATAGAAATAAGATAGCCCTTCTTTTGCTCAGAGACATGGAGTGCAAAGCAGAAATCTTCAGGAGACTTTTCCTCACTGTTTTTTTACAGCAGTACCTAGGACCATCAGGTTGAAAATGATGCAGAGGGAGATTTATATCATCTATTGCACGACATACCATTCTTGAGTTTTTATTTCTTGGTCAATATTCCCCTGCCTAATCAATAATTTTTGATGTCTGTCTTCTCAGAAATCAATACCTGCTTCTTAAACCTATTTTTAAAAACAGCCCTGAGAGGTTAATTGGCACACACAGGGCCATAGGTGAGTCATTCACCAAGCCCTACCTAAAAAACCTAGAACTATGACTTAGTACCCCATGTTTGCCAATAAAAAAGTACTTCCTCTCAAAGAAAATACAACTTACTGTTTATGGGAACTTCTGCAACCTGGCTTTTTCTTAAACCTGTATCAGCATTATTATGAAATTTATTTGGGTGTTATAAACTCCTCAATCCTTAGAGAAACAGAAAATGGTTTATTTTATTGAGGCATTGAACATAAGTGAAGAAAGTAACCTATTTTCTGTTGTTTAAAACAGGAAATTCTCATGGAATTGGCTTATAACTGGGGCTTGGCATGTGTTCCTACTAGTTCAAGAATACTTACCGAATGTTTGACTGTATAGTCCTGAATCTGCATACTTTCAATCAGGGGACTACTTCAAATATTAGAATCAAATTTAGAATAAGAAAGATAAAAGTCCTCTTGGGATGTCTAAGGTTGGTAGGAGGATTGCAAGTACAGCTGCATATTTCTGCTTGATAGTAGTTTGGCTTTTTATTCTCAGTGGTGATCCTGTTCTTGTTTTGTGTAAAACGTTAATGGTCAGGTTCCGATTCAATGGGTCTTAAAAAAAAGTCAAAATTCTGCATTTGTAACAAGCTCTCAGGTGGTCGCCGTGAGTCGAAATCGAGTTGATGGCAACGGGTTTCGTTTGGTTTTTGGTTTGCTCAGGTGGTGCCCTGTTCTGAAATAGCATTAACTTGAAGCTTGTTACAAGATGGTTCTCAACTCATCTATATGCCTGAAGTGACTGGAAATATTTAAAAAAATACCAATTGGAATCTGAGGACGGGACCCAGACTTTAACATTTTTTAAAGCTTTGAGGAGATGTTAATTGTCTGTGACAGTTGGAAATCATTTGTATTTGAAGTTCAATCATTCTTCAAAACCCAAGCTATGTCTCCTCCTTATCAGCCTTTCCTTGGTAAAGTCTTCCCTGTTGACTCCATTCTTCACTTCACCGCTACTTTCCTGTATCTACAACACTTTCCGATGTAAGTCACAAGACGTGTCTTTATTTTTATGCACTCACTACTTATTTCAATGTAGTAGCTGTGTGTCCCCCAATAAAACACTCTGGGAATGTAAGGTCTTGAGTACCTCTGCAATAAGTGTAGAGTGTTTCATTATTACTTGAACAGACTGAGTTCGTATTTATAAAAAAAAAAAAAAAAATTTAAATCCATTAGCAGTAAGTAATATTTGAAAAATAGTTTAGAAATTGCTTTTACTCTTTCTCATTTTTGTTTCATAGCAACCTTATCTGTTACCAGTTGCCATGGAGTCAGCTTGGATGCTGTGATATGGTGAAGAGGTTTTGCCTGTGAGAAGGCCATGGGTTTGGGGAACAAAAAGGTGAAATGTGGATTAAATTGCGTTCCCCCTAAATATGTTTTGGACCCTCATTTCTATACCTGTGAATGTAATATAATATAATGTAATCTCCTTCCCTAATGCAATCTAATGTTATGTGAGTGAGGCCATATTGAGGCTTACAGACTCTGGGCACCATTACCAACCCATCTCCCCTTTTAACTCCAGATGATTTGTAGACATTCGGCCAACTTCCTGCCCAAGGTAAGAAAAACCAGAGGCTGGGGTCCCAGAGCATAGAGCCAGTTAAGACCAGATCTGGCCAGCCTGACATGCGCAGAGTCATCAACACATCCTCTGGGTGACCCTGGAACTTTTTTCCTACTCAATAGAACCTAATTGTAGTGGCCCAAGATTGAGGAAAGACTTTCAGAAGTAAGTAGTCTGAGCCTAAGATCCGGCTCGAGGGACCCCCCAGGCTCAGGTGATGGAACGGCCCCTGGAACATATTTTTGGGCCAGATCAATCAACAACCTTGCTCCTTCCTGCTAGGACCCTTCCTCAGTTTTTCCCCCTAATAAAAGCCGTTTCAGCTATTGTTCGAGGAGCCATCTTGGCCATGAAAGTCCTGGT
This sequence comes from Elephas maximus indicus, assembly GCF_024166365.1. Lineage (NCBI taxonomy): Eukaryota > Metazoa > Chordata > Mammalia > Proboscidea > Elephantidae > Elephas > Elephas maximus. The sequence goes on from NC_064835.1 coordinate 52,652,414, forward strand.
GTGCTCCTTTGCTTGGCCAACCAAATAAAGCTGCTTCTTTTGCTTTCACCCGTTTCATGTCTCCCGTAGCCACACCGAGCAAAATCTGAGATCCCTGGTAACAATATCTGTGTAAGATATGTCTTAAATTGACTCATTTCTGAGTTATAAAAAGAGAAGTTTACATCAACCATGCATCATTTTTATGGATGAAGTAGACGCTATTGGTGGTCGTCGTTTTTCTGGGGGTACTTCAGCTGATAGAGAGATTCAGAGAACCTTAATGGAGTTACTGAATCAAATGGATGGATTTGATACTCTGCATAGAGTTAAAATGATCATGGCTACAAACAGACCAGATACACTGGATCCTGCTTTGCTGCGTCCAGGAAGATTAGATAGAGAAATACACATTGATTTACCAAATGAACAAGCAAGATTAGATATATTGAAAATCCATGCAGGTCCCATTACAAAGCATGGTGAAATAGATTATGAAGCAATTGTGAAGCTTTCAGATGGCTTTAATGGTGCAGACATGAGAAACGTTTGCACTGAAGCAGGTATGTTTGCAATTCGGGCTGATCGTGATTTTGTAGTACAGGAGGACTTCATGAAAGCAGTTAGAAACGTGGCTGATTCTAAGAGGCTAGAGTCTAAACTGGACTACAAACCTGTATAATTTACTGTAAGGTTTTTGATGACTGCATGACAGACATTGGCTTAATGTAAAAATAAAGTTAAGGAAAATAATGTATGTATTGGTAATGAACTCATTAAAAGTGTATAAATAAAAAAATGTATGAATAACATCATTAAAATTAGTAATTCTGCGTTTAAGATCAGTACAGAAGAAATTTCTATGTTAATGTTGCATTTATTACAGCAGAAGCTAAAAAGGAAGAGTGTGTTGAAGCTTTTCATATTTGCTGTGTATTTTGTAAAACATTGAAAAAAATGGTTTGGGATAGTAGTACAAGAGAATGTTTCTTATGACTTATTTTATATTATTTGTTTTCTTCATCCTAAAAAGTTGAATAAAATCTGTTTAATTTGGAAAAAAAAAAAAAAGAGAAGTTTAGACACGAAAACAAGAAAGCACAAACAGGGCAAGATAGATGCTGCATGAATATCAACAAAGAAGCCAAGATACACCAGGGCTACAGAGGCTGAGACAAGGACCTTTCCCAGGGTGAACAGAGAGAGCCTTCCTCTGGAGTCTGTGCCCTGAATTCCAACTTCTAGGAGCCTAAACTTTCTGTTTCAGCAGCACTAGGAAACTAAGGCAGACACTAAGTACTTTTCACCATATATGTAAGCAAAGGGAGAGAAGAGATCATTTTTAAGTTTGGCATAGACAGTAAGCGCTAGAGCCAAGACTCAAACACCTGTTTGTTTTTTGTTTCAGAATGCTGTGTATGAGTGTGTTTCCCCCTATACATTATCCTCTTTAGATCATAGAAAAAACAAATACTGGGTATGGATTATGTGACCTCAGCGACTGAACACTTTTACATGCATTGACTCATTTAAAAAATTGACAAGAGCCTGTAACTAGATAAACAACTTTGGCAACATAATTTATTAGAATCAATCAACCTGGACATTAGAACAAACACATGGTTATGCCAGAAGCCTCAAGTACTAGGTTGTGGAACAACATGAGTTTTAAAACATTGATGTGGATGTCAAATAAATATATAAAAAATATATATATAGCTTCCTCAAATTCTAATTCTCCTTAACTCTGAATCACCCATTAGCAATAGTTTATACTTTTATAGGACTTAACATGTGCAAGGCCCTGAAAATAGGGATTTTACTTGTATTGATTCATGTTAATCTTCACAAAAGTTTTTTACAGTAGAACAGTCAATGCATCTGGTTTGCTAACCCACAGCAAAGCAAACCTTTTGTGAGTGTGTGTCTGCTGAGTCTGTCTAGGCCAGGCATGGCATCTTTGGAGGCAGAGAAATTGAAGGCCAGAGAAATGGCATCTCCTACAGCCTTCCACCGATCGTGCAACAAGGAAACAAAAGGCAAGCATAAACTTCTCTTACTGTGTTAAATTTTTGTGATTGAATTCTTCATAAAGATAACACTGAATCACCAATAAGTTAAACATTAAATAGTATTCTCTGTTATTCCTTGTCTCTTTTACTAATCACTCTACAACCACAATTATTAGAATACGTGGAATATTCTATTTTTAAACAAATGTTTAGTTTTTTTTTTTTCACTTACAACTTTTTATTGAAATGAGAACATAGGAAAGTACACATAAGTGTACAATTGGATGAATTTCACAAACAAAACACACTCATGTAGCCCCCACCCAAATTAAGAAATAGAACGTTACCAGCAAGCAAAAAACCCCCACCCCCATCCCTTGCTCTCTTGCAGCCATTATTAGCTCTTCACCAATGGTAACCACTATCCTGAAACTTAAGCACGTATTTAGCTTTGCCTGTGTTAGTAATTTATGTAAATATAATTATACACTATTATGTGCCTGGAGCCCTGGTGGCACACGAGTTAAGAGCTTGGCTGCTAACCAAAAGTTGGGCAGTTCAAATCCACCAGCTGATCCTTGGAAACCCTGTGGGATAGATCTTCTCTGTCCTATAGGCTTGCTGTGAGCACAACCAACTAGACAGCAAGAGTATGTATGTGTTATGTCTATGTGTCATGTCTATGTGTTGTGTGCCCGCATTCTTTCAAGTAACATCATCGTGGTGAAATTCATCCTTCTTTGTAGGATGTAGCTATAGATGATTCATTCTCATTGCTGTAATGTTTGGTTTAACTTTTTAAAATATTTTAATTATGAAATAACCTCAAACTTACACAAAAGATGTAATAATGTTCTCTCTGTATATCTATGTGTCTGCATTATATAATTTCTTCTGAATCATTTGAGAGTGGGTTGCAGATACAATCACCCTTTCCTGTTAAATTCCCCAGTGTATATTTCCTAAGAACAAGAACTTTCTCTTACTAAAGCATAATGATACACAGTCCTAATTAGGACATTTAACACACACATTACCTAATCTACAGTCCATATTCAGATTTCATCAGATGTTCAATCTGATTATTTGTTTTTCCTGGTTGGAAAACCAACCTAGAATCATATGTTGCATTTACTTATGTTGTTTTAGAGTCCTTTAAACTGGAAAAGTTCCTTAGCCTTTCTTAGTCTTTGGTTTTCTCTCGCTCTCTCTCTCTCTCTATATATATTGCTTTAGGTGAAGGATTACAGAGCAAACTAGTTTTTCATTAAACAATTAATACAGAAATTGTTTTATGACATTGGTTGCCCACTTTAGGACATGCCAACACTCTCGTCTTCTTGACCTTCAGTTCCTCATTTCCATTTATCCATCTTTCCTGTCCTCCCCCTGCCTTCTCATCCTTGCCCCTGGGCTGGTATCCCCATTTAGTCTCATATACATGGTTAAACTATGTGTGCTATTGTTTGTTTTACAGGCCTGCCTGTTACCAGAATAAGGTTCTTGCCTCTCACTGGTCAAGAATGGGCAGGTAAGGCACGTAGAGTTTTCCACACGAGCAAAGCTTTATTGAAGAAGCTTGCAAGAGGAGACGAGGAGGGCCTACAGCAACACTTACCCCCGTCTCACAGAACAAAAGACAGGCTGGGTTTTTAAAATTTCTTGAGTGGGAAAAGATTCATGTTTATTCACAGACACAGGTGGGGATATCTTGACAAAGGTGCATGTGTAGCAGCTTTCCAAGATGGCCCTCGTCCCGGAGGACTTACTGTGGGGAGTTGTGCCTGCGCAGTCTCCCGGCTGCTGCTGCGACCCCTCAGTGCCCCTGGTGGAAGGTCACACAGCGGTCACAGGTGGATGTTCTGTGCATGTCCCTGGGGCTGGTTTTCTCTGGCTGTTTCTGAAAGACAACTTTAAAGAAGTTTGTGGGCTATTTTGTGATACACTGTCCCATTGTTCTGGAAAATGGCTTTGTTTTTGTGCCCTAGCCCATTTCTTGTTACTTTGTTTGCAGATTTGGGGGGCCCTCTGTTCTCTGTCTTAATAAGTCCCTAGGTTCCATACCCAACCCTCTATTACCTCACTTATATTATAGCCTATCTCTCTTTTACTTGCTTCTCCTCTAACCACACCAGTCTCTTCGCTATTCCTCAAACAGTCACCCTCCAATCTCAGGGCCTTTGCTCCCTGTCTTATAATCTTTGGTTGAAGGGTGAACCTCAGCAGTGACTTCAGTACTGAGTTGAAAGGATGTACAAGGACCATTCGACTGGGGTTTCTCTGTCAGTCCAGTATGTCTGGTCTTTTCTTGTGAGTTTGAATTTTGTACTACATTTTTCTCCAGCTCTGTCAGGGATCCTCTATTGTGATCCCTGTCAGAGCAGTTTGTGGTGGTAGCTGGGCACCATCTAGTTGTGCTGGACTCAGTCTGGTTCGGGCTGTTGTAGTTGTGGTCCATTAGTCCTTTGGTCTAAGCTTTCCCATGTGTGTTTGGTTTTCTTCATTCTGCCTTGCTCCAAATGGGGTATGACCAGTGGAGTATCTTAGATGGCCACTCACAAGCTGTTAACACCTCAGACACTACTCACAACAGTAGGACGTGGAACATTTTCTTTATAACCTATATTATGCCAATAGAGCTAGGTGTCCCCTGAGACCATGGTCCCCAGCCCTCAGTGCAGTAACTAGGTCCCTCAGGGAGTTTGGATACGCCTATGAAGCTTCTATGATTTTGCCTTGGTCACGTTGTGCTGACTTCCCCAGTATTGTGTACTGTCTTACCCGTCACCAAATTTATCACTTATCTATTGTCTACTTAGTGTTTTTCCCTCCCTACCTCTCTCCTCCCTTGTAACCATCAAAGATTGTTTCTTTCTATGTGTAAACCTTTTCATGAGTTTTTTTTTTTAAATAACTTTTATTAAGCTTCAAGTGAACGTTTACAAATCCAATCAGTCTGTCACATATAAGTTTACATACATCTCACTCCCTACTCCCACTTGCTCTCCCCCTCTTGACTCAGCCCTTTCAGTCTCTCCTTTCTTGACAATTTTGCCGGCTTCCCTCTCTCTCTATCCTCCCATCCCCCCTCCAGATAAGAGTTGCCAACACAATCTCAAGTGTCCACCTGATATAATTAGCTCACTCTTCATCAGCGTCTCTCTCCCACCCGCTGACCAGTCCCTTTCATGTCTGCTGAGTTGTCTTCGGGGATGGATCCTGTCCTGTGCCAACAGAAGGTCTGGGGAGCATGGCCGCCGGGATTCCTCCAGTCTCAGTCAGACCATTAAGTTTGGTCTTTTTATGAGAATTTGGGGTCTGCATCCCACTGATCTCCTGCTCCCTCAGGGGTCCTCTGCTGTGCTCCCTGTCAGGGCAGTCATCGATTGTGGCCGGGCGCCAACTAGTTCTTCTGGTCTCAGGATGATGTAGGTCTCTGGTTCATGTGGCCCTTTCTGTCTCTTGGGCTCTTAGTTGTCGTGTGGCGTTGGTGTTCTTCATTTTCCTTTGCTCCAGGTGGGTTGAGACCAATTGCTGCATCTTAGATGGCCGCTTGTTAGCATTTAAGACCCCAGATGCCACATTTCAAAGTGGGATGCAGAATGTTTTCATAAGAGAATTATTTTGCCAATTGACTTAGAAGTCCCCGCAAACCATGTTCCCCAGACCCCTGCACTTGCTCCGCTGACCTTTGAAGCATTCATTTTATCCCGGAAACTTCTTTGCTTTTGGTCCAGTCCAATTGAGCTGACCTTCCATGTATTCAGTGTTGTCTTTCCCTTCACCTAAAGCAGTTCTTATCTACTGATTAATCAATAAAAAACCCTCTCCCACCCTCCCTCCCTCCCCCCCTCGTAACCACAAAAGTATGTGTTCTTCTCAGTTTATACTATTTCTCAAGATCTTATAATAGTGGTCTTATACAATATTTGTCCTTTTGCCTCTGACTCATTTCGCTCAGCATAATGCCTTCCAGGTTCCTCCATGTTATGAAATGTTTCAGAGATTCGGCACTGTTCTTTATCGATGCGTAGTATTCCATTGTGTGAATATACCACAATTTATTTACCCATTCATCCGTTGATGGACACCTTGGTTGCTTCCAACTTTTTGCTATTGTAAACAGAGCTGCAATAAACATGGGTGTGCATGTATCTGTTTGTATGAAGGCTCTTGTATCTCTAGGGTATATTCCTAGGAGTGGGATTTCTGGGTTATATGGTAGTTCTATTTCTAACTGTTTAAGATAACGCCAGATAGATTTCCAAAGTGGTTGTACCATTTTACATTCCCACCAGCAGTGTATGAGAGTTCCAATCTCTCCGCAGCCTCTCCAACATTTATTATTTTGTGTTTTTTGGATTAATGCCAGCCTTGCTGGTGTGAGATGGAGTCTCATCGTAGTTTTAATTTGCATTTCTCTAATGGCTAATGATCGAGAGCATTTTCTCATGTATCTGTTGGCTGCCTGAATATCTTCTTTAGTGAAATGTGTGTTCATATCCTTTGCCCACTTCTTGATTGGGTTGTTTGTCTTTTTGTGGTTGAGTTTTGACAGAATCATGTAGATTTTAGAGATCAGGCGCTGGTCGGAGATGTCATAGCTGAAAATTCTTTCCCAGTCTGTAGGTGGTCTTTTTACTCTTTTGGAGAAGTCTTTAGATGAGCATAGGTGTTTGATTTTTAGGAGCTCCCAGTTATCGGGTTTCTCTTCATCATTTTTGGTAATGTTTTGTATTCTGTTTATACCTTGTATTAGGGCTCCTAGGGTTGTCCCAATTTTTTCTTCCATGATCTTTATCGTTTTAGTCTTTATGTTTAGGTCTTTGATCCACTTGGAGTTAGTTTTTGTGCATGGTGTGAGGTATGGGTCCTGTTTCATTTTTTTGCAAATGGATATCCAGTTATGCCAGCACCATTTGTTTAAAAGGCTATCTTTTCCCCAGTTAATTGACACTGGTCCTTTGTCAAATATCAGCTGCTCATACGTGGATGGATCTATGTCTGGATTCTCAGTTCTGTTCCATTGGTCTATGTGTCTGTTGTTGTACCAATACCAGGCTGTTTTGACTACTGTGGCTGTATAATAGGTTCTGAAGTCAGGTAAGGTGAGGCCTCCCACTTTCTTCTTCTTTTTCAGTAGTGCTTTGCTTATCCGGGGCTTCTTTCCCTTCCATATGAAATTGGTGATTTGTTTCTCTATCCCCTTAAAATATGACATTGGAATTTGGATCGGAAGTGCGTTAAATGTATAGATGGCTTTTGGTAGAATAGACATTTTTACTATGTTAAGTCTTCCTATCCATGAGCAGGGTATGTTTTTCCACTTAAGTATGTCCTATTGAATTTCTTGTAGTAGAGCTTTGTAGTTTTCTTTATATAGGTCTTTTACATCCTTGGTAAGATTTATTCCTAAGTATCTTATCTTCTTGGGGGCTACTGTGAATGGTATTGATTTGGTTATTTCCTCTTTGGTGTTCTTTTTATTGATGTAGAGGAATCCAAGTGATTTTTGTATGTTTATTTTATAACCTGAGACTCTGCCAAACTCTTCTATTAGTTTCAGTAGTTTTCTGGAGGATTCCTTAGGGTTTTCTGTGTATATAATCATGTCATCTGCAAATAGTGATAACTTTACTTCTTCCTTGCCAATCCGGATACCTTTTATTTCTTTGTCTAGCCTAATTACCCTGGCTAAGACTTCCAACACGATGTTGAATAAGAGCGGTGATAAAGGGCATCCTTGTCTGGTTCCCGTTCTCAAGGGAAATGCTTTCAGGTTCTCTCCATTTAGAGTGATATTGGCTGTTGGCTTTGCATAGATGCCCTTTATTATGTTGAGGAATTTTCCTTCAATTCCTATTTTGCTGAGAGTTTTTATCATAAATGGGTGTTGGACTTTTTCAAATGCCTTTTCTGCATCTATTGATAAGATCATGTGGTTTTTGTCTTTTGTTTTATTTATGTGATGGATTACATTAATGGTTTTTCTGATATTAAACCAGCGTTGCATACCTGGTATAAATCCCACTTGATCATGGTGAATTATTTTTTGGATGTGTTGTTGGATTCTATTGGCTGGAATTTTGTTGAGGATTTTTGCATCAATGTTCATGAGGGATATAGGTCTATAATTTTCTTTTTTTGTAATGTCTTTACCTGGTTTTGGTATCAGGGAGATGGTGGCTTCATAGAATGAGTTGGGTAGTATTCCGTCATTTTCTATGCTTTGGAATACCTTTAGTAGTAGTGGTGTTAACTCTTCTCTGAAAGTTTGGTAGAACTCTGCACTGAAGCCGTCCGGGCCAGGGCTTTTTTTTGTTGGGAGTTTTTTGATTACCGTTTCAATCTCTTTTTTTGTTATGGGTCTATTTAGTTGTTCTACTTCTGAATGTGTTAGTTTAGGTAGGTAGTGTTTTTCCAGGAATTCATCCATTTCTTCTAGGTTTTCAAATTTGTTAGAGTACAATTTTTCATAATAATCTGAAATGATTCTTTTAATTTCATTTGGTTCTGTTGTGATGTGGTCCTTCTCATTTCTTATTCGGGTTATTTGTTTCCTTTCCTGTATTTCTTTAGTCAGTCTAGCCAATGGTTTATCAATTTTGTTAATTTTTTCAAAGAACCAGCTTTTGGCTTTGTTAATTCTTTCAATTGTTTTTCTGTTCTCTAATTCATTTAGTTCAGCTCTAATTTTTATTATTTGTTTTCTTCTGGTGCCTGATGGATTCTTTTGTTGCTCAGTTTCTATTTGTTCAAGTTGTAGGGACAGTTCTCTGCTTTTGGCTCTTTCTTCTTTTTGTATGTGTGCATTTATTGATATAAATTGGCCTCTGAGCACTGCTTTTGCTGTGTCCCAGAGGTTTTGATAGGAAGTATTTTCATTCTCGTTGCTTTCTATGAATTTCCTTATTCCCTCCTTAATGTCTTCTATAACCCAGTCTTTTTTCAGAAGGGTGTTGTTCATTTTCCAAGTATTTGATTTCTTTTCCCTAGTTTTTCTGTTATTGATCTCTAGTTTTATTGCCTTGTGGTCTGAGAAGATGCTTTGTAATATTTTGATGTTTTGGACTCTGCAAAGGTTTGTTTTGTGACCTAATATGTGGTCTATTCTAGAGAATGTTCCATGTGCGCTAGAAAAAAAAGTGTATTTTGCAGCAGTTGGGTGGAGAGTTCTGTATAAGTCAATGAGGTCAAGTTGGTTGATTGTTGTAATTAGATCTTCCGTGTTTCTGTTGAGCTTCTTACTGGATGTCCTGTCCTTCTCCGAAAGTGGTGTGTTGAAGTCTCCTACTATAATTGTGGAGGTATCTATCTCGCTTTTCAGTTCTGTTAAAATTTGATTTATGTATCTTGAAGCCCTGTCATTGGGTGCATAAATATTTAGTATGGTTATGTCTTCCTGATCAATTGTCCCTTTTATCATTATATAGTGTCCTTCTTTATCCTTTGTGGTGGATTTAAGTCTAAAGTCTATTTTGTCAGAAATTAATATGGCTACTCCTCTTCTTTTTTGCTTATTGTTTGCTTGATATACTTTTTTCCATCCTTTGAGTTTTAGTTTGTTTGTGTCTCTAAGTCTAAGGTGTGTCTCTTGTAGGCAGCATATAGATGGATCGTGTTTCTTTATCCAGTCTGTGACTCTCTGTCTCTTTATTGGTGCATTTAGTCCATTTACATTCAGGGTAATTATAGATAAATAAGTTTTTAGTGCTGTCATTTTGATGCCTTTGTATGTGTGTTGTTGACAATTTCATTTTTCCACATACTTTTTTGTGCTGAGGCGTTTTTCTTAGTAAATTGTGAGATCCTCATTTTCATAGTGCTTGCCTTTATGTTAGTTGAGTCGTTACGTTTTTCTTGGTTTTTATCTTGAGTTATAGAGTTGTTATACCTTTTTGTGGTTACCTTATTATTTACCCCTATTTTTCTAAGTAAAAACCTAACTTGTATTGTTCTATATTGCCTTGTATCACTCTCCATATGGCAGTTCAATGCCTCCTGTATTTAGGCCCTCTTTTTGATTATTGTGACCTTTTACCTATTGACTTCCATGATTCCCTGTTATGTGTATTTTTTTTTTAATTAATCTTAATTTGTTTTTGTGATTTCCCTATTTGAGTTGATATCAGGACGTTCTGTTTTGTGACCTTGTGTTGTGCTGATATCTGATATTATTGGTTCTGTGACCAAACAATATCCTTTAGTATTTCTTGTAGCTTTGGTTTGGTTTTTGCAAATTCTCTAAACTTGTGTTTGTCTGTAAATATCTTAATTTCGCCTTCATATTTCAGAGAGAGTTTTGCTGGATATATGATCCTTGGCTGGCAGTTTTTCTCCTTCAGTGTTCTGTATATGTCGTCCCATTCCCTTCTTGCCTGCATGGTTTCTGCTGAGTAGTCAGAACATATTCTTACTGATTCTCCCTTGAAGGAAACCTTTCTTTTCTCCCTGGCTGCTTTTAAATTTTTCTCTTTATCTTTGGTTTTGGTGAGTTTGATGATATGTCTTGGTGTTTTTCTTTTTGGATCAATCTTAAATGGGGTTCGATGAGCATCTTGGATAGATATCCTTTCGTCTTTCATAATGTCAGGGAAGTTTTCTGTCATGAGTTCTTCAACTATTTTCTCTGTGTTTTCTGTTATCCCTCCCTGTTCTAGGACTCCAATCACCCGCAGGTTATCCTTCTTGATAGAGTCCCACATAATTCTTAGGGTTTCTTCATTTTTTTAAATTCTTTTATCTGATTTTTTTTCAGCTATGTTGGTGTCGATTCCCTGGTCCTCCCGATGTCCCAGTCTGCATTCTAATTGCTCGAGTCTGCTCCTCTGACTTCCTAGTGCGTTGTCTAATTCTGTTATTTTATTGTTAATCTTTCGGATTTCTACATGTTGTCTCTCTATGGATTCTTGCAACTTATTAATTTTTCCACTATGTTCTTGAATAATCTTTTTGAATTCTTCAACAGTTTTATCAGTGTGTTCCTTGGCTTTTTCTGCAGTTATCCTAATTTCATTTGTGATATCATTAAGCATTCTGTAAATTAGTTTTTTATATTCTGTATCTGATAATTCCAAGATTGTATCTTCATTTGGGAAAGATTTTGATACTTTTGTTTGGGGGGTTGGAGAAGCTGTCATGGTCTGCTTCTTTAAGTGGTTTGATATGGATTGTTGTCTCCGAGCCATCACTGGGAAACTAGTTTTTCCAGAAAATCCGCTTAAAAAAAAAATGCAGCCAGATCCCTATCAGAGTTCTCCCTCTGGCTCAGGCTATTCAGATGTTAATGAAGCCGCCTGGGGAGGGTGGGGGAGGGAACAGAGAGATAGGAGAGTAACACCTCAGAATATAGCCAGAGTTGCTTGTCTTGCTTGGAGTGACTATTATATCTGAGACTCCCACGGGGCACGTCGCCTATGTGTGCTGGCTGTGTGGAGATTGCCCCCGGGGGGTCTGGCCCGCTGGAGTCACGGTCAGATCCTCCGCTTCCAGCCCCACGCGCAGCGTCAAGGCTCCCCTACTGGGACGGTGCACTCTCGACTCCAAAATCAGTCGCTGCCTCCCGGGGACTTCTCATCCCTCCAGCCGCGTGGCCGTGCCGCCTCAGAGAACCAGTTGGGCCTCCTCCCAGGGTTAGTTCAGATGGGTGGAGCAGGTCCCCGTGCTTGTGCCGTGACCGAGTGTTCCGGCTGGGACGCTGTTCTCCCCGCTCCAATACCAGTCGCTACCTCCCAGGGACTTCTCCTACCGGCTGCGTCCCACGCTGCCTGTGGAACTGGCTGGTCCCCCTCCCGGGATTAGTTCAGGGGGGTGGAGCAGGTCTCTGTGCTTGTGCCGTACCTGACTGGTACGCTGGCTCCAGGCTCTGGAAACAATCGCTGCTTCCCCGTATTAGTTCGTTCTCCGTCTCTAAATCTGTGTTTGTTGTTCAGGATTCGTAGATTGTTATGTATGTGATCGATTCACTTGTTTTTCCGTGTCTTTGTTGTAAGAGGGATCCGAGGTAGCGTCTGCCTAGTCCGCCATCTTGGCTCCGCCCCCCTTCATGAGTTTTTATAATAATCGTCTCATACAGTATTTGTCCTTTTGCGATTGGCTTATTTCACTCAGCATAATGCCATCCAGATTCATCCATGTTGTGAGATGTTTTGCAGATGCATCATTGTTCTTTATGGCTGTGTACTATTCCATTGTGTCTATGTACCATAGTTTATCCATTTATCTGTTGGTGGACACTTAGATTTTTTCCATTTTTTGCTCTTGTGAATAATGCTGCAGTGAACATGGGTGTGCATATGTCTATTTGTGTGATGGCTCTTATTTCTCTAGCATATATTCCTAGAAGCGGGACTGCTAGACAGTGTGATGTTTCTATTTCTAGCTTTTTAAGGAAGCACCATATCATTTTCCAAAATAGTTGTACCATTTTTCATTCCCAGCAGTAGTGCATAAGAGTTCCAGTCTCCCCCAACCCCTCCTATATTTGTTATTTTCTGTTTTTTTTTTTTTTTGATCCGTGCCAGTAATATTGGGGTGAGATGGTGTCACATTGCAATTTTGATTTGCACTTTTGTAATGGCTGCTGACTGTGAGCATTTCTTCATGTGTCTGTTACCCACCTGAATATCTTCTTTGGCAAAGTATCTCTTTGCATCATTTATCCTTTTTTTAATTGGATTATTTGTCTTTTGGTATTGAAGTATTGAAATATTCAATAGATTTTAGAGATTAAACCTTTTTGGATTTATCTTAGCCAATTTTTTTTTTCCTGTTCTGTGGTTTTGCTTTTCACTCTTTAGATGAAGTCTTTTTATGAGCATGAGTATTTAATTTTTTTAGTTATCTAGTTTATCTTCTGGCATTTGTGTATTGTTAGTTATGGTTTGTATCCTATTTATACCATATTTTAGGGCCCCATCATCAACCCTATTTTTTATTCCATGATCTTTATAGTTTTTGGTTTTATATTTAGGTCTTTGATCCATTTTGAGTTACTTTTTTTGTATGGTGAGAGGTATGGAATCCTGTTTCTTTCTTTTTTTTTTTTTTTTAACAGATGGGCATCCAGTTTTGCCAGCACCATTTGCTAAAAGACTGTCTTCTCTCCATTTAATGGACTTTGGGCCTTAACGAAGATCAGGTGACCATAGATGATTGGATTTTCATCTGTATTCTTGATTATGTTCCATTCGTCAATATGTCTGTTGTAGTACCTGTACCAGGTTGTTGACTATGGTAGCTGTATAGTAGGTTCTGAGGTCAGGTAGTTTGAGGCTTCCTACTTTATTCTTTTTCTTCAGTAGTGCTTTACTTTTGATTCCATCTTTTATTTCTTCTATTACCCAGTGGTTTTTAAGGAAGATGTTATTCAGTTTCCAAGTCTTTGATTTTTTTTCTTGATTTTTCTGTTAAAAATTTCTACTTTTATGGTGTTGTGATGAGAGAAAATTCTTTGTATTTTTCCCTTATGTATGTTTGCTTTTGGCATGTATGATTACGATATATCTTGTTGACTTTGGCAGGAGAGGAATCTATCCTATATGGGGTTTGTTGAGCTTAAATGATTAACTTTTCATCTTTGATGATATTAGGGATATTTTCTGTCAACAAATCTCCAATGATCCTCTGTGTGTTTTCCTTTTTCTCCTCCTGTTCTAGAAACCCTATCATGCACAAATTTTTGCTCTTAATTGTATCCCACATAGCTCTTAGATTTTCTTCATTTTTCTTCCTTCTTTTCTCTGATTATTCCTCGATCAAAGTGGCATCCAAGGATCCGTCTTCAATTTCACTGGTTTTCTTCCATTGTTTCAAATTTTTTCCTAAAATCTTCTATTACTTTGCTCATTTCTGAAATCTTACTGTTTATCTTTTGGATTTTCAACTGCTCTTTTTGTATGATTTCTATTTGTTTATTTGTTTTGACATTTTGTTCTCATATTATTTTCCTGAATTCTTCCATTGCTTTCTCTGTGTTTTCCTTGATTTTTTTCTGTATTTTCCATGCTTTTGTCTATTTTTTCCTTAGTTTTATGTTTTCTTTGATCTCTTTCCTAATCTCTTAGAAAGCCCTGAATATTAGACTTTTAAATTCCCTGTCAGGTAGTTCCAGTGCTTTTTCTTCTACCAGCTGGTCATCTGGTGTTTTATTGGTCACTTTCTGGAGCCACCCTGCCCTGTTTTTTTTTTTTTTTATGTTTTGATATTGTCTGCTATCTCTGAGACATTCAGAAATTATTTTCTTTGTTTAATGATTGTAGGTTTGCTTGTTTTGTCCTTTTTTTTTTTATTTCATTTAATCACGTCTGGTCAGGCCAGCTGGGCCTATTTTGGTGTTTGCTTGTCTGTCAGAATAATAGTTCTCACCACCTTGTCTAGGTGGGCAGGGCTGGTCACTCAGCTATGGAGCCACAAAGCAGGTCAAGCAGGGGAGGGGGAGGGATGCAGATGGGTCATTGGTGGAGGCAGCATAAAGGGCAGAAGTGTAGGGGGGTGGAAAATGTGTATCTCTGTTTTCTAAGTGCTCTTTTTTCTGTTGGGAGCTCCATGAAGTCGTCTTCCCAAACTCCCTCCCTGGGATCATTGGTGGCTGTGTTCCAAGATGGCGAATCTGCTCTGCGTTAGCTGGCAGGGGGTTTCCACTCCATAGGTCACATTGTTCTCTGTTCTCTGTCAGTTTCTTCTTCCATTAGGTGCTTGATCTAGTTCTTCGTCCCTTCATTTGATGCTTAGGGTTCCAGGATTGATGTTTGTATGTTTTACTTAGTTTTCCAGCTCTTTACTGCAGAGGAACGAATGGTGCATCTGTCTATAGCACCGTGTTGGCTCTGCCTCTGATAAAATTTCTTGATTGGGTAGGCAAGTTTTTTTTTTTTTTTTTTTGAGGAATGTCCTTCATTTTGGGTTTCCTGATGCTTACTCATAATTAGATTATTAATTGAAATTTTGGCCAGAATACTACAAACTTGGTTCTTTGTTCCTCTTGGTGCATCACATCAGGAGGCACAGGATATCATTTTGCCCCATTATAAGGGATATTAAGTCTAATCACAGGATTAAGATGTCTTCCAGATTTTTGCACTGTTAAAGTATACTTTTCCTTTAGTAAGTGATTCATGGGGAGATATTTTGAAACTATGTAAATGTCCCATTTCTCATCAAACTTCTACCCACTAATTTTAGTATTCACCAGCTACCCTTGCCTAAACTGATTGCTACAATGATGATTGCAAAATGGTTATTTATTTATTTTTTCTAACTACATCATCCCTTCTACTCAAAACAATCATATTTTTAATCTTCCATACTCCCTTCCTTCCTCTTTCCCTCTTTTCTTTCTTTCAAATTTATTTATCAGTATGTTCTCATGGATTCATAGTTTTGTCAGTGATTTACAATCCATTGCTATTATCATTCATTTTGTTTTACAAATTGATTTCAACTTGGCTAATGGAAGCTCATTGAAGCTTTCACCAATGCACTTTAAACAAGTTTCTGTCACTTTTAAAACAAATTTTAACACCCCTTACTTTCTGGCACAAAAAGGTGTTTAGAGTACTTCTTTCCCTGCCCCTACATCTGCAATCAGTCATTTCTCCAAGGACCTCTGGTTGTTTGTAGTAGATAGTGGTCTTTAGAAACCAAGATCTGAGGATGAGGTGGACTCTGTTGATGGACAGTATCACCTCCTAACTAAATGCAAAGCAAAATTTGTTTTACTTTCATCCACATTGCTATTGGCAAAGTGAAGAGAAGGCAGACTACATAATATGTTGCCTTGAAAGAGTTTTTTTCCAGCTTTTCTCTAGCATAAATAATGGTGATCTACAAAAGGCAAAACAAGAGAAATATCAATAAAAATAAAATTATATCTGCCTTTGATAGGTTTCAATGCAGATAATTATCACTTAAGTATTTGAGAATTGCCTGTACATTAAAGGACTATTCCCTAATGTATATTTTCTTATCTTGTTTTAAATGAATCAGGAAAAGAACTTTCAGTTATTTCCTTTGAGAGGTAATCCAGTCCTCATATAATTCTCAGCATCTAAAAACTGCTTGCTGATACTGTAATAAATATGTCTCTCTTTAATTGCCTTTATTGTTAGCTTTTTATTCTTAAAAAAAGAAAAATGTTGCCTTGTATGTTCACATTCTTCAAATACTAAGACAATTTTCATACCATTATTTAGGACCCTTTTTTTTTCCCCAGCATGTGCTTTTCTGAAAATATTCTCCCAAAAGTGATAATTAGATTATTGTATTGCATGGAAACAGTTAACAAATATTGATTAAAATATGTGCATATGTATGTGCATGTATATGTGTACATATATATATATACACATATGTGTTTGTGTGCACAATCCCTAGATAGAGCTGTAACAAATTAATCATAGCTTAGCTTATGCATTCATTTTGATGGATGCATTTATATCATTTTATGATGCATTCATCTTCTGTGATGGGTTAAACCAAAAACCAAACCCTTTGTCGCTGAGTCAATTCTGACTCATAGTGACCCTATTAGACAAAGTAGAACTGCTCTGTAGGATTTCCAAGGAGTGGCTGTTGGATTCAAACTGCTAATCTTTTGGTTAGCAGCCAGAGCTCTTAACCACTGCTGCCACCAGAGCTCCAGTGCTTCTGTGATGGGTTAAGCATTACCAAATGCTGTCTCATTTATCCCAGGCTAAGTTGAGGTTAGAAGTGGTCATTTTACCACCTTCTGATTTTAACCTTCTCAAGTCATTTCTCTTGATCATATTTTTTAAAATTACTTCCAGTACGTAGCCTCTTATTTAATCTATTGTTTTGTAATCATATAACCCAGAGATATAGAATACATAGAAAATCTAATGGCACTTTTAAGAAGAAATAACATTACAGATTACAGATTATAAGAAACATGTTTATAGTATCTAAAACTATTTCCCTGTGAACCTTTAATATGGGCATGATGTTTTAGGGATATAGGTTTTCCGAAGAACAAATTAGTAAATATTCTAAGCATAATTCTAAGACGATCCCATGACCCTTCACCCCAGTGTTACTTGCATGATTATGTTAAGTTATACGGCAAAAGGAACATTGCAGATTTTAGTTAAGAGTAAAATTACTCATCGGTTGGCTCTAAAATAGGGCAATTGTCAGGGTGGGCCTGACCTCTCTGTCCGGTTGTGTAAATGGAAGTCTTAGACATTCAAAGCATGAAGGGGATTCAACAAGTGGGACTCTGTTGCTGACTTTGAAAGAGTAAGCTGTGATATTGTGAAGCAGCCTGTAATAAGGCCCATGGCAAGGAACTTAAGTGGCTTCTAGGACCTATAGTTGTCCCTGGCTGATACCTGAGTGAGCTTGGAAGCAGATTCTTTCCCAGAGCTTTCAGATGGCAAAGTAGTCAACTGACACTTCGAATGTGAGATACTGAGCAAAGAATTCAGAGACTAAAATTTGCAATCTTACAGTTTCCATGGATCAGGAATCTAGCATAGCTCAACTAGGTTTTCCAAACTTGAAGTATTGTATTTAGAGAAGCTTTGATAGAGCCTTGAATTTCTCCAGCAACCTGTATGTCCTTTATACAAATAAGTTGCAAGACTGACCCGCACTAAAATTTCTTATGAGGACACAACCCAGAAACAGTTGAGATTTCTGCCTCACAAACTTTATTAACACAGAAGCCTCATACATTAAAAAAAAAACAACAAAAAAAAAACTAATAGCTTAGAAGTAGAAAGTCATTGCAGTGAATATATCTTTGTACCACATCAGTGGTATTTGTCTATGTTCGTATGAGAATTTTCTGCCTTATTAATCTTGCCAGTATGCTTTACCTATCTCTCTATAAAATCAGAAACTGAAGACTCTTACTCCTACAGCTATTCTTGAAATTAAGGCACAGAAACCAACCCTGGGCATTCACGTTGGGAACAAATAATGCAAAGAAGAAGGCCTGTGGAAAAATGATTTTGGTGGGAAGGCCTTTGGGGAAACGATATAGGCAGTAGTTTTGATGCTCTAAAGGTGCCAAGCAAAGTCGCAATGAGTATCTCCAGGGAGGAATCAGTGGCAGAATGGGCTGACTGACTGGTGGTCCTGACTTCAGCTGAACAGAAATGAGTGAGAGTGGGGAAAAGTAGAAATGAACTTAAACTTATTGTGTTTACTCTGAAGATCCTGAGATCCACCTTTTACATTGCTCAGAAGAGTGAATGCAGAATGCCTGAAGCATCTGTCTTGAGACAGCTGTGATTGGGAGATTGAGGGTTGGATGGCATCCGGAAACTTGGACTTAGGGAGGGTTCTCACCAGTCCTTAACTGATGAGGATGGCTAATGTGCCCAGACTGTGCAAAAAATGTGGTTTATTCTGAACATCTGATTTCTTTCTGGGAGTCTGGAATTTTGATACATGGTAGACAGAGTTTGCCTAAGTGGCTAGTTCCCAAAGAAAATCATGTGTGTTAAGCTTCTAATGGGCTTCTTTGAGCAGAAACATCACACACATGTTGCTACATTTTTGTTGCTGGGGAGAAGTACACTCTGTGTGACCTGTCATGGTAGGGAGAAAGCATATGGAAGTCTGTACATGAATTATTCCACACTCCACCAGTGAACAGTTACCATCGAGTGGATTTCTACTCCTGGTGACCTCTTGTGTGTCATAGTAGAACTGTGCTCCAAAGGATTTTCAATGGTTGATTTTCAGAAGTAGATCACCAAGCCTTTCTTCCAAGGCCTCTCTGAGCACACTCTAACCTTCAACCTTCCAGTTAGCAGCCAAATGCATTAACCTTTTGCACCACCCAGAGACTCCATTCCAGACTCCACCTGTGTTTTTCTCCCTTACGATATGATCGTGTATCCTTACACTGATGTAATAAACATTAGTCCTGAGTACATGTTGAATATCATACATCTTTCTAGAAATATCCTAGATAAGGAACCCTAAAACACACACACACATCATTTACTGTCCCAATAATCATTCGAAGCACATATTCCAATTATTTTAGAAAAAATAAGTAATATTTCAAAGAGCCTAAAGTTGTGTCCAGGTCACAAAAGCTGTTTGATGCCAGGGCTAGGAGGCAAACCTATGCAAAACTAGCAAGGGGCATTTTAAAATGGTGGAATTGTAGAATATGCTAGGATGGGGTTTTTAAAGCATTTTCTTGGCTTACCTCTACCTTAACACCATTATATACATTTTTGACTTAATTTTGTAAAATCCTTATCACCTAGCCGTTAATTCATTCAGCCATAAATTCCTTCAAATACCCAGGGAGTCTGATTAAGTTCCGACAACAATTCGAGAAACCTAATAATAGTTTGCTACTAATCTATGTAGCTCAGTCCACATTAGGACAGTTCTGATTGTAAGAAAAAATAGTTTTATAACCATGAACTATGATCCGCAGGCTGACATATTCACCTTTGTCCTCATTCTCTCATTTATGGCCACAATGAGTGTTTCTTTCCCATAGTTCTGTATGGAAACCCTGGTAAAGTAATGGTTAAAAGCCATAGCTCTTATCGAAAGGTCGGCAGTTCGAATCCAACCACGTGCTCCTTAGAAACCCTATGCAGCAGTTCTACTCTGTCCTATACGGTAGCTAACAGTTGGAATGGACATGACGGCAATGGGTTTTCTGGTAGTTCTATGTGTCCCTGGGCAGTGAAAATGGTTAACATGCCCACCTGAAAATCAGAAGATAGACAGTTCAGTTCCACCCAATGGCACCTCAGAAGAAAGACTTGATAATCTACTTCCAAAAAATTAGTCATCAAAAACCCTACACAGCTCAGTTCTACTCTGACACACATGGAGTGGCTGTGAGTAAGAGTCAACTTGATGAAAACTAGTGTAAAAGTTCTGTGATCAAGAATCTTAGACATTTGTTTTCAGTCTCAAATATCCAATTAAAAAAAAAATTTTTTTTTTTTTTAATCCAATTAGGTTCCAGTAAAACACTGACTCTGATGATAATTATCTGATATTAGCTTCTCACAATGGAACTGAATCAAAATTATTTGGCCAGATTTGACACTGACTGGAGTATAGTCACTGTTTGATACTTGAATATAGTCTTCGTTTTTCTAAAATTTACTCTGAGTGAAGGTTATCTTTTCATTAGGGAAACCCCTACACTCATTATTAAGTCTTTTATCTCCTATCCTCAAAATAGAAGACACCTGGCCTATTTATTTAATTTCCCCCAACTCTGTTGGATCGCTATGCCATTCTCCATGCACTGATCTCTGAACCATGACCTACTAGACAAATGATGATATAACAGAAGCATCTTGATATTTAAAAGGTAATCCCCTTCATTAAGTTCTATTTGAAAGAGGTGGCAGTAAAATCAATTCAATCCAACAATCATTGTTGCAGCTCAAATTATGTATTATTTGCACTTTTTTATTTTATTTATTTATTTTTATTTTGGAGGGGTACATGATCCAAAGAAGCTAATGCTATTTTGGGACTGGGAATCAAACTAGTTCAGGACTTGTTCCAAGTTTTCCAAATTTGATCACTATTTTGAGGAAAGCTTTATAGTTCTTAGTATTAAGTCTAAAGGTAGAGTATATACCTTTACTTGGGTCAAATACTCTTATGAAAGGACTCATTCTTTCTTTTGTAATTATTGCAAGAATAGCCCACAGGATATCTAATAATCTATATTTGCAGTAATGCCATGCATAGCATGTTTTACCTTCATTTTCATTGAACATTATAATTTTTTTCACTTTTCCTACATTCTTATCTTTTCCCACCTTTATTCTTTTCCACAATAACTGTTTCTCCATGCTTATGTCATTTCATATAATGTGCATGCATGCACACATGTGTGCATGTGTGTATGTATATGTATATATACCTATGTTACAAGCACTATGGTTTTATTGAAGTAACTTCAGTTTTAAAATCATCATCATCATC
Organism: Elephas maximus indicus; assembly: GCF_024166365.1. NCBI lineage: Eukaryota > Metazoa > Chordata > Mammalia > Proboscidea > Elephantidae > Elephas > Elephas maximus. The sequence continues at coordinate 52,673,353 of NC_064835.1, forward strand.
TGTTGAGCATCCTGGGTTCCAGCAAGTTGACTACATGGTAAGGACCCTTTGTAAATCTATCAAACCTTCTTCATTATTTGATAACTCTATAGATTTATAGCAGTCTTACTGATGATATAGATGTCTGTAACTAGCTCTGCAATTCCAGGTCACAGCAGTACCACTGAGACCTTGATGGTTACAGAAATCAGGAGTAACAGCAAAAGCCTCAGAGAACCAAACAATCAACCTTTGGTCCTGCATCATGATACAAAGGAGTCTAGTGCATTTCTTTTCTTAAACGAGAGTTAGTCAATCTTAAGTCAAAATATTTTTCTCTAATTTAAGTTTGAGTTTGTGAAGTTTAATATTAAATATCCAATTTCATTTACTGACCTGGAATTAATCTTTCAAAATTCTTGGAATATATGTATGCATAAATTGGTATTGACTAAAATTAGGAATAACTTTATATTTGAACTTGTTACATTGCAAAGAGAAAAAATAATAAACATCATGCCTAATTCAAAGTGTGTGTCTGACTTTGTGAAAGAAAGGAATAATTTCAAGGTAGAATTTGAAATTTACCTTTTTCTTTTTTGCAGATTCTGACCTCAACCAAATTTTTAAGCATAATTTTAATCAAATTAATTTTGGAAACATGAGTTTTACTTTATGTTATACTGTCATCCCTTACGTAATTAAGTGTCTAAACTAAAATGAGTAATATTGCCATAAAAAATAGGGAGGAAAAATACAAAACACTTCTGATACTTTCTAGAACTTTGTTTTCAGGAAGTTTACCGTGTCTTTTTACAGACGGGGAAAATTAATAAGTATTTGTTGAAGAAAATCTGTCTGAATTAGGAAATAAACATTTATTTAAAGATTGCCCATTTTATGTTTGAATTAGGGAATAAACAATTTTTTTTTTTTTTTTAAAGTAATGCTCCTGTATTTTTCAGGGAATAAGTAAAGCATAGTTTCTGCCTTAAGGAAAACTACAGAAACAAGATTATTACAGGATAAAATCATAACAAATTTTTCACAAAGTATAATCAACCAAGTAGTAACACGGATTATAACTTGTCGAAGGCTTTGTTGATGATTAGTAGCTTTAGATAAATATCAGATGAGAAGTTAAACTTGTATAGGAGAGTGTAATGATAAGTGGAGAAAATAGAAAGATCAAGGCAAGCATGAATCAAACAGTCAAGAAATAGGGTTGAGCAGAGGGCTCATATTGGTATGTAGTGGGACTAGATAAAATGAGTAAGTATGAAACAGTGTGATATTTTTTGTTTGTTATGTTTTTTTCCTTCTTAATCAGAATTCTACATGGATATTTTGCATAAGTTTTGAAGGTTGACCACTTTGCCCATCACTGAAATTCCTTGCCTTATACAGTTTTTGGCAGTTCTGTCCAGCTTATTACAATTCTTTTCTTTGACAAATTTCCCTCCTTTCGTTAATGTGTCCTGCTTGCTCAGTTCATAAACTAGGCTTCCATGATTCTTTGCCTCTGTCTATTTGATCAAATCAGAGCTGAATACAGAATACAGACTTGCCATGAGGATTATAATCTGGGATTCAAAGACAACTAATTAGTTTTTCTCTGTTGATGAAAATGGTAGGGATTTAAAAATCAGAAGTTTTTGGGTAGTTATGTGAACAGAAAAGCATCTGAAAATTGTTTTACTAAGGAAAATACTGAAATAGATGTGAAACAAGACAAAAGAACTCAGAAGGAATTGCCAGTTGATGAGTGCTTTCCCGTTTAGGTTCCTTCCTCCCTCCCTCCCTCCCCCTACTGCCCTCTCTTCCTTCTTTCCTTCCTTCTCTTTCCTGGCTTTCTTCTTTTTTTCTCTCCTTCCTTTCTTCCTCTTTGTCTCTGTCTCTCCCTCTCTTTCATACTTTCTTTCACTTCATTGGCTAGTTTAAGATGGTTTCTGTAACATGCATTAAGACGTAATTCATGAATTAGATGACTGATGATGTGGTATACTTAATTTTTAGTAATGGTGCATTTTCTTTGTTTAACTCACTGTCAGTTCATATAAAATAAAATGTACTACTACTAATAATGTACAAACTCAGTTAAAAACCAAATCTATAAAGGAGAACTAAGGAAATTTAGCAATCCTGAAAACTACAGAAAATCACTTTCATTAGATATATTATCCTAGCCATAGGTAAAGATTAACTGAATTATCTAAAACCATAACAAGCAGTAGGCAAACTGATTTGAAGTTTGTTTTCATTTTGTTTTTTTCCTCTCTAAAATTTTAAGGTCACATCTGTATCCTCTAACTAGTATCTGTTTCTGTATCATTGGGAGCTTTAGCAGAAATTACATAAGGCTAATAGAGAAAATTATTATTATAGTATGAACCTTTCAAAGCATACAATTAGGGACGCAAAAAATAACAATTCCCTAAACTTTAAAGAACTGTCTGCATTAGTTAAATCAATTTTAACGTTAAATTAAGGCTAGCTGCTTAGTGATGGATGGAGCATTGAATAAAAGTTAAAACTTCTGAAAGATCTCTAGAACATAAAAGCAATTGACAGTGCAAGGGAATGTTAAATCGTTTAGGAAGTGAATATGTTGTTGTTGTTATTGCTAGGTACCATGGAGTCGGTTCCGGCTCATAGCGACCCTATGTACATAGAACGGAACACTGCCCGGTCCTGCTCCATTCTTAAAATCGTTGTTAAGTGAGCATGGCTAAAGGTATTTTCTTCACTGGGGGTTACTGTTACAGCATGTTGGGAGTACAGAGGACCCAAGTGAGTTCCAATAGGGACAAAGCCATTGGGAGCAGAGAAGAGAGAAATAGTCCCTTCGGCAAGCATCAGTGCAGGATGGCACTGACAGTTCCCCCCGCCCCCCTCCAAAATGTAACTGACTTTATCATTACATTAATGAAGTTTTTACAGGCCCCAGAGATTTCAGTGGTGAATCACCATAAGGAGGAGAGGAAAAGGAGAAAATGGTAACTGCTATTTAAATCAGAGGACTGAGTATGGAAACCCTGGTGGCCTCGTGGCTAAGTGCTGCCGCTGCTAACCGGTAAAGGTTAGCACTTTGAATCCACAAGGTGCTCCTTGTAAACTTTATGGAGTGTTCTACTCTGTCCTATAGTGTCTCCTATAGTGTCACTACGAGACGGAATCCATTGGATGGCAACAGTTTTTTTTTTTTTTTTTTTTACAGGTGAGAAAGTACACATGAGACCCTCCAGCTGGCTCTGAAAAAGGGGAGGAGACAGTAGTTGAGCCAAAAATAAAATTATTCCGAAGTTATATTTATGATCTGCAGAATCAGTTTATTTTTTAATCAAAAGCTATTCTCGGATAATGATTTTCACATTGTCGTTGTTCAAAATGTGTACTTTTTTTTTTTCTCTTAATTTAGGTATGAATAGTCACAAAGTAACTAATTGGTTTTATAAATTAAACATGGTGATACCAAAATTTAGATGGGGTAATACATTGCATTGTTTTGTGTAATTTAACTTAAAACAAATATCTTTGTCTTAGTTTCTCTCAGAAATTTTTCATTTACAAACTTCTTTACAATTTGAAACCTGTATAGAACCTCAGTTCCAAATTAATTTATATTTAATGTATGCTATTCTTTTATGATTGTGAAGAAAGAGTATTTCACTTTTAACTATGCTTATTTTTTTTTATGTGGTTCCTATATATGGATCAATGGGCTGTTGTTTGAAAAGAACAATGGATAATGCATGGTTCAAAATTGGAAAAGGCGTGCAGTAGGGTTGTATCCTTTTATTATACTTAATCTGTATGCTGAATAAATCTAAGAAGCTGTACTATCTGAAAAAGAACATGGCATCAGGATTGGAGGAAGAGCCTTTAACAATCTGTGATATATAGACAATGCAACCTTGCTTGCCAAAAATGAAGATGACTTGAAAGACTTACTAATGAAGATTAAGATGAAAGCCTTCAGTATGGATTGCTCTTGGATGTGAAGAAAACAAAAATACTCACAACTGAATTGATAAACAACATCATGATAAATGGACAAGAAATTGAAGTTGTCAAGGGTTTCAATTTAGTTGGATCAACCCATGCAAGCTATAGTCAAGAAACCAAATGATGTATTGCCTTGCACAAATCTGCTCCAAATGGCCTCTTTAAAATTTTAATCAGCAAAGATGTAACTTTGATGATTGAAGTGCTTCTGATGCAAGTCATGGCCTTCTCATATGCACACTTCATACACATGTGAAAGGTGGATAATGAAAAAGGAAGACAGGAAAAACTTGATTTGTTTGAACTCTGGTGTTGGTGAAGAATATTGAATATAATGTGGACTGCCAAAAGAAGGAACAGGTCAGTATTAGAAAAAAATACAACCAGAGTGTTCTCTTGGGAGTAAAATGGTGAAATTATGACCTTCTTATTTTGGGCATGTCCTCAGAAAAGATCTATATCTATCTCTAGACAAAGACGTTATTTGGTAAAGGGTCAGTGAAAATGAGAAAAACTCTCAGTAAGATGCACTGACACGATAGCCACAATAATGGATTCCAAAACATACCAACAATTACAAAGATGGCACAGGATCAGGTAACACTTTGCTCTGTTATATGTAAGGTGCCCATGAGTTAGAGCCAACCTGATGACAGCTAACAACAACAACAATATTCTTTCATGAAACACAGAGTCAGAAGTGGCCTCTATTCAACTTCTTTGAAGTTTTGGAAGAAATTAGTGTTCTAATATGGATTATAGTAGCTGTTTTATAAGATAAAGTATTTAGAGAAACACTGAATTTTCAATGATGCATTCTCTTAAGGAGATCTCTCCATTTAACACTTTTTGGAGCATATTCTTAAAAATATCAATATTTTTGGCCCAGTGAAAATGCACCATTTCTACTCATATTGGAATGAGTCTCCTCCCTAAATTTTTACTAAACTCAGCATTGTGTTCTCCATTCCTGTCACTATACTTAACTGGGCAAATTAAGATATGGACGGTGAAAGTGGCTACATATTTGTGTGATTTGTAAAAGACCAGTCATTTTTGTTGCAACCTAAATATATTTTATATAAAAATTAATCATACAGAGACCATTAACAATTACTTTTTTTCCATGGGAATGACCCTGTAACTGAAGAAGAGGCATAGAAAAAAGTGAACAGTTTATGTAAATTACAGAGAAATTCATGCAATATAGTTTAATAATATAGTTTCCACTTAAATTTCATTTACTCAAAATATTTTGAATTTCTAACTTAATTATTTTTACTTCTCTAAATTTTTTCTGTTTAAAATGGACTGAATGTGCACTCCTGCATTGAACAACTAATGAACCGGGCAAAATATACAAAGCAATTGTTTTCAGATATTGGACAACAAATAGTACAGAAGTGTTACTCCACAGATGAAACAAAGTGGCCATAAAATTTTCCTAAATTATTACCTCACGAGCATTTCTAAGCTGAATGCATATGGGATGAACCCAAAACACTCCTATAGCTCAAAAAGTTGGGGAGATAGAATTGAGAATTTTGGAAAGCAGGAGAATTTTCAGGGGAGTACAGGAGAGGAGAAAATTTCACGAGTACCAAACAAGCGTACCACCACTCATCTATCAGTTTGTCTAATTGTGGTGGCTTACGTGGTGCAGTAATGCTGAAAATTATGCCACCAATATTTCAAATACCAGCAGGTTCACCCATGGTGGACAGGTTTCAGCAGAGCCTCCAGACTAAGACAAACTAGGAATAAAGACTTGGCAATCTATTACTAAAAAAATGGCCACTGAAAACTTTATGAATAGCAGTGGAATATTGTCTGATATAGTGTCAGATCGAAATCGACTCAAAGGCACTGGGTTTTGGGTTATAGTGTCAGAAGAAGAGTCCCTTAGGTTGGAAGGAACCCAAAACCCAACTGGGAAAGTGCTGCCTCAAAGTGGAGTTGACTTTAATGATGTAGATGGAGTAAAGCTTGCAGAACTTTTACTTGCTGATGTGGAACAACTCAAAATGAGAAGAAAAAGCTGTGAACATCCATTAATAATCTGAACATGGGATGTATGAAGTATGACTCTAGGAAAATTGGAAGTTGTTAAAAATGAAATGGAACACTTAAAGGTCAATATCCTAGGCATTAGTGACATGTAATGGGCAGGTATTGGCCATTTTGAATCGGACAATCATATGGTCTACTATGCCGGGAATGACCAAAAGAAGAGGAGCAGCATCACATTCATTACCAAAATAACCATTTCAAGATCTATCTTGAAATACAACACTGTCATTGATAGGATAATATCCATATGCCTGCAAGGAAGATCAGTTAATGTGATTTTTATTTAAATTTACACACTAACCACTAATCCCAAAAATGAAGAAATTGAAGATTTTACCAACTTCTGCAGTCTAAAATTGATCAAATATCCAATTAATATTCATGATAATTACTGGTGATTGAAATGTGAAAGTTGGAGACAAAGAAGGTTCAGTAGTAGGAAAACATGGCCTTGGTGAAGGAAACAACACTGGAGAGTGCATAACAGACTTTTGCAAGACCAACATATTCATTGCAAATAGCTTTTATCAACAACGTAAAAAGCGACCATACACATGGACCTCACCAGATGGAATACACAGGAATCAAACTGACTACAACTGTGGAAAGAAGCAATGGAGAAGCTCAATATTATTCAAAACATGTGCTGACTACAGACCATCAATTGCTCATCCAAAAAAAGCCAAACCCAGTGCCGTCGAGTCGATTCTGACTCATAGCGACCCTATAGGACAGAGTAGAAGTGCCCCATAGAGTTTCCAAGGAGCACCTGGAGGATTCGAACTGCCCACTGTTTGGTTAACAGCTGTAGCACTTAACCACCATGACACCAGGGTTTCCAATTGCTCATATGCAAGTTTAAATTGAAGCTGAGGAAAACTGAAACAAAAAAGCCAAAGTATGACTTTGAGTATATACCACTTAACCCATCAAACACTAATGACTGAAGACCAGATGAATTGTGGTATGACAACAAAGACATCATACATGAAGAAACCAAAAGGTCATTAAAAAGACAGAAAAAAAAGAAAAGACCAAAATAGATATCACAAGAGACTGTGAAACTTGTTCTTAAATGTAGAGTAGCTAAAATAAATGGAAGAAATGATGAAGTAAAAGAGCTGAACAGAAGATTGAAAGAATAGCTCCAGATGACAAAGTAAAGTATTATTATGAAATGTGCAAAGACCTGCAGTTAGAAAACCAAAAGGGGAGAATACACTTGGCATTTGTCAAACTGAAAAAAGCGAAGATAAAATGCAAGCTTGGAATTGCCATGTGAAGGGTTCTATGGGGAAAATATTGAACAACCCAGGAAGCATCAAAGGAAGATGGAAGGAATACACAGTTACTGTACCAAAAAGAATTGGTCAACCTTCAGCCATTCCAGGATATAGCATATGATGACGAACCTATGGTATTTAAGGAAGAATGCCAAGCTTCACTGAAGGCATTGGTGAAAAACAGGGCTCCAGGAATTGATGGAATACCAACTGAGATGTTTCAAGGAACTGGTGCAATGCTACTGGGGCTGACTTATCTATGCCAAGGAATTTGGGAGACAGCTACCTGACCAAACAACTGGATCCATATTTGCATCCATACCAAAGAAAGGTGAGCCAACATAATTATGAAATTATCAAACAATGTCATTAATATCACATACAAGTAAAGTTTTGTGGACGATAATCCAAAAACAGTTGCAACAGTACATGAACAGAAAACTGCCAATATTTCAAACTGGATCTAAAAGGAGATGTGGAAGAAGAAATATCATTGCTGGTATCAGATGGATCTTGGCTGAAAACAGAGAATACGAGAAAGATATTTACCTGTGTTTTATTGACTATGAAAATGGATTAGACTGTGTGGGTAATGACAAATTATGGATAACATTGTGAAGAATGAGAATTCTAGAATGCTTAATTGTGCTCATGTGAAACCTATACATAGACCAAGAGGCAGTCGTTAGAACAGTTTGAGAGATATTGCATGTTTTAAAATCAGGAAAGGTGTGACTCAGGGTTGTATAATTTCATCATACATATTCACTGTGTATGCTGAACGAGTAATCCAAGAAGCTGGGCCTCAGGATTGGAGGAAGACTCGTTAACAACCTTTTTTTTTTTTTTTTATGCAGATGACACAACCTTATTCACTGAAAGTGAATAGGACTTGAAGCACTTACTGATAAAGATCAAAGACTATGGAATACACCTCAACATAAAGAAAACAAAAATCCTCATAACTAGACCAATAAACAACATCGTGATAAATGGAGAAAAAACTGAAGTTGTCAAGGAGTTCATTTCACTTGGATCCACAGTCTAAGCCCATGGCAACAGCAGTCAAAGAATGTATTGCATTGGGCAAATCTGCTACAAAAGTCCTCCTCAAAGTTTTGAAAAGCAAAGATGTTACTTTGAGGACTAAGGTGTGCCCGACCCAAGCCGTGGTATTTTCGATCACCTTATATGCATATGAAATCTGGGCAATGAATAAGAAAGACTGAAGAAGAATTGATGCCTTTGAATCACAGTGTTGGTGAAAAATATTGAATATACCTTTGACTGCCGGCAGAAGGAACAAATCTGTCTTGGAAGAAGTACAGCCATAATGCTCCTTATAACCAAGAATGGTGAGATTTTGTGTCATGTACTTCGAAATGTTATTAGGGGGACCAGTCCCTCCCTGGAGAAGGACATCATGCTTGGTAAAGTAGAGTGTCAGCAAAAAAGAGGAAGACCCTCAAGGAAATAAATTGACACAGTTGCTGCAACAATGGGCTCAAACATAGCAGTAATTGTGAGGATGGCCATGGATCTGGCAGTGTTTTGTTCATTTGTACAAAGGGTTGCTATGAGTCAGAACCGACAGGATGGCACCTAACAACAACAGCAACAACACTGATGTATAATTTGTCTCATTGATTTATTTATCACTATTCCCAATTTAACTGCTTTAAATTTAAGGTACAAACTGGGATTATCTAGCTTCAAAATTAATAAATTTATTGTCTTTTCTCTAAATTATACAACCTTTTTATGTGCAGTAAGGCCTTAGAGATTAAAGTATCAAAACGTAGTAGTAAAGGTTTATATAATGTGAAATGAACAACTTAGCCTAGTTTTAACACACTTTTGATTTCACAGTAGTATCATAAAAAAAAAATGTAATTAATAGAAGTTTCTTCCGTAAGTACTTTTTTTTTTTTTTAAAGAGTCTTTCAAAGAAATTTCAATGTGCTATTTCCAGAAAATTGCAGACTCCTCAGAGCTTGGAATCCTTTGTGTGGGCATGCAACATTTTTTTTTTTTTCAGCACCGTGCAATTATCTCAACCAATCCAAACAGAGCTACTCAAATCCTGTTATTCAAAAGTACTTTACATAATGGAAGGAGCTATTGCTAGTATTTGATTCTTAGTATCTTAAACCACCAGGGCCCATTATATTTATGAGGATTGTGGTATATCTTATATATATCCCTGGTGTTAATGTTTTGCATTTCTAATTTAGTAAGGACATAGAAATTGTCATTTCTCTTAAACTTATGCTACATTACAACCATTTTGTGAGAACATAACATGCTTTATGTATGTTATGTTTAGCTCTGGTCTCAAATACTCCAGACGCAAGAAATTTATTATTAGCAGCTGTCAGTTGAGGTCATCCATAACTCTCAAATACACTGCTGTTAGGGAGCCTTAGCAACCATGTCCTCTCTGCCACATTCAGCACATTGATGTTTCCTTTTCATTGAGGTGCAAACAAGCTGAGTACTGGCAGACTCCGGATTACCGAATGAGATCCATTCCTAACTATCTTTAAGTTGAATTTGTAAGTTGGAAAGGTACAAATGGCTCTTATTTAGCCTTACTGTAGTACAAGAAAAGGCTGGAAGACTTTTCAGTGATTTAAAAGCTGCCGGTACAGCAAGTGAATGTGATTGTGATGGAAAATTTATTGTGAGCAGGGGGTGGTTTAATCTTTTCAAAGTGGGGGTAAATTTATATAACATTAAGGGCAAGTATGAGTTGTCTGTTAGTCGGACGTTTGTAACCCGGAGATGGCCTGTACAGATTTGGCAGTTATCTGAGATATATCTGGATACATGGAATTCCATCTCCCTCAGTTTGGAATGCTACTGCATTTTCAAAAAAAAAAAAAAAAAAGCAGACCCAGTGAGTCAATTTGACTGAGAGCCACCATATAGCACACAGAAGAACTACCCCACAGGGTTTCCAAGGAGCAGCTGGTGGATTCAAACTGGTGACCTTTTGGTTAGCAGCTGAACTCTTAACCACTACACCACGAGGGCCTCACCCTGTCTGGAGAATCACACTAGCTTTTTACCTTGAGATCTCCTAATCTCCAATCACTCTTCTTGACTGTTGTCTACCCTGAACCATTTTAAACACCTAAATCTAGGAAGGCTATCATACTAATGTGGGTTGTTTTTATAAAATCCAATTTCTTACTCCTAAGAAATTGTTTTATATATGACAGATATGCCAAGAATTTACCACGCCCTCCAAACTACATTTTCTTTTTCCCTTTTCTCTAGACCAGTGTGGTTCTGGACAAGCAACATCAGAATCATTGAGAACTTGCTAATAACACATATCTTCAGCCCTGCACCAGATCTGCTAACCAACAAAAGCTAGAGATGAGGCCCTGAAATCAGTATTTTAACAAATTTAGTAACCACTGCTATAGGCATAAAATATTACTGGATTCTTTTAGAAGGAGTATACACTTCTTCAGCTTCCCTCCTTTAACTTCAAGATATACATTTTCTTTCTCCGGGTTTTAAGAGGGCTGATTTCTAAATCTTAAAAATTCAGTAAATGGTTAAAATTTGGCATTTTTTTTTTTAATTCCAGATCTAACATTCTCAGGGAAGGGTCTCAAATGGCCAAATGTGTGTACATTTCTACCCCTGAATTAATTAATCGTGAAAAAGAGGTAGAGATTTGCATTATACAATAGCTTTGCTCACTACAGCCATGTGAGCTGTGAGGGAAATAGAGAAGTGTCATTTCCTAGAAAAAGTGTAGCTAAGCACACAATCTCAGAGTGTCCAATTCAACATCCATCAAAGTTTGGAATCCCTAGCCCCTTTAAAAGGAGTTTCACCTTCACCTGGGAACTTAGTGCCTTGTGAACATCTCTTCATAATATACAAACATATCTCTGATACGTACTTTGGTGGAGTTCACAATTTTGGTACTCAAATGGCTTAATCGGCAGTGATTTCAAGAGAGTTTTTGCAGTATTTCCTTGAACCGTGTGCCTAAACACATGCCATTTGCCTCAAAATTACAAACAGTGATGAGGCTGACAGTTGAAATCTGTTATAATTTAAACAGTAAACAACAAGAATATATTATTTATAGAAAGCAAACAGTAAAAAATAGGAACAGATTTGGAGTAAACCGTTACCTTCCACCCCTAAGAGCAGTTTACTTAGCCTCATAGCCTCATGTCTAAAAAGGACATGCTCATCCTTCCCAAATTACTGATGTCCACGTTTGTGTAAACAGGCAGGCATGACTTGGACTGGGTGTCTACAGGTGTTCTTTCTCTCTTAGCATGTGTATCGTCAGGTCAGGTCAAGTGTTACAAGTCCGTGTTTGTTTATCTCTGTCTTCCGCTGAGGTTTTTCTTGTCTGGGACCGGTCCTCTATGCTTGTGGGACCTGCCCTCAACCAGCAGTTTTGGAACAATGCTGGGCCAATGCCAGGTTTAGGGTTAGGCCAGCATTATGACAGTTCTCCAGGCAAAACTTTTAATGGCAACCCCTGTATGATTTATGCCTAAGCCTCTGCTCCATTAGTGATCTCCTGCCCAGAGCTGCCCAACTCTGCTCCTTAGGCTGACTTGCCCACTGCTACCCTCTTCGCTGTGGCCCCTCTGCCCACTACTGCCATCTGCCTGTGTGGTAGTTCCCGCCACTCACACAACTGACACAGTTTCTCTGCCACTTGATCTGCTATGCTTGCCCTCATTTCTATTGGTCTTTAGCATTATCAGCACAGTGAGTGTCATCAGCTCAGTGATACAATCCTCGACCTGTATTATAGCTCTTCTAGGAGGTTTTATTTGAATTTACATACTGATACCAAAGATTGAGAAATTGAAGATTTTTTACCAATTTCTGCAATCAGAAATTGATCAAACATGTCATCAAGATGCACTGATAATTACTGTTGATCGGAATGCAAAAGTTGGAAAAGAAGATGGATCTGTTGTTGGAAAATATGGTCTTGGTGACAGAAACGACACCAGAGATTGAGCGATAGAATTTTGCAAGACCAATGACATATACATTGCAAATACCTTTTTTCAACAACCTAAACAGTGACTATACACATGAACCTCGGTGGGTGGAATACACAGGAATAAAAGTGACTACACTTGTGGAAAGGGACAATGGAAAAGATCAATATTATATGTCAAAGCAAGGCAATGGGCTGACTGTGGAGCAGACTATCAATTGCTTGTAGGCAAGTTCAAGTCCAAGCTAAAGAAAATTTAAAAAGTTCATAAGAGCCAAAGTATGACCTTGAGTATACCCCAACTGAATTTAGAGACCCTTTCAAGAATAGATTAGATACATGAACACTAATGACCAAAGACCAGACAAGTTGTGGAATGACATCAAGGACATCATACCTGAAGAAAGCAAGAGATCATTAAAAACATGGAAAAGACCAAAATGGATGTCAGAATAGACTCTGAAATTGCTCTTAAACATACAGTGGCTAAAGCAAATAAAATAAATGATCACATAAAAGGTCTGCACAAAAGATTTCAAAGAGCAGCTCGAAAAGACAAAGTATTTTAATGAAATGTGCAAAGACCAGCAGACAGAAAACCAAAAGAGAAGAATGTGCTCAGCATTTCTCAAACTGAAAGAACTGAAGAAAATATTCAAGACTTGAGTTGCAATGAAGGATTCTATGGGCAAAAGATTGAACAAAACAGAAAGCATCAAGAGAAGATGGAAAGAATACACAAAGTTACTGAACCAGAAAGAACTGGTCAATGTTCAACCATTTCAGGAGGTAGCATATGATCAAGAACCAATTATATTGAAGGAAAAAGTCCAAGCTGCACAGAAGGCATTGGGGAAAAACAAATGTCCAGGAATTGATTAAATACCAATTGAAATGTTTCAACAAAAGGATGCAATGTTGGAAGTGCTCAATCATCTATGCCAAGAAATTTGGAAGACAACTAGCTGGCCAACCAACTGGGAGAGACCTTATTTGTGCCCATTCCAAAGAAAGGTGATCCAACAGATTGCAGAAATTATTGAATGATATCATTACTACCACAGGAATGTAAAATTTTGCTGAAGATAATTCAAAAGTATTTGCAGCAATACATCGACCAGGAACTGCCAGAAATTCAAGACAGAGTCTGAAGAGGATGTGGAAGGAGGAATACCATTGCTGGTATCAGATGGATCTTGACTGGAAACAGAGAATATCAGAAATATTTTTACCTGTTTTTCATTGACTATGCAAAGCCATTGGACTGTGTGGATCATAAACAATTATGGATAAAGTTGGTAAGAACAAAATTCCAGAACACTTAATTGTGCTCATGCTTAACCTGTACATAGACCAAGAGGCAGTGGATCAAACAGAATAAGGCCTAATGTATGATTTAAGATCAGGAAAGGAGTGCATCAGGGTTGTATTCTTTTACCATACTTATTCAATCTGCATACTGAGCAAATAATCTGAGAAACTACTATATAAAGAAGATAGTGACATCAGTATTGAAGGAAGACTCATTAACAACCTATGATGCAGATAACACAATCTTGTTTGATGAAAATGAAAAGGACTTGAAGCACTTACTGATGAACATCAAAGACTACAGTCTTCAGTATGGATTACACCTCAACATAAAACAAAAATCCTCACAACTGGACTAAGAAGTGACATCGTGATAACAGCAAAAAGATTGAAGTTGTCAAGGATTTCATCTTACTTGGATCCACAATCTATGCCCATGGAGGCTGCAGTGAAGAAATCAAATGACTTATTGCATTGGGTGAATATGCTGCAGAAGACCTCAAAAGTGTTTAAAAGCAAAGATGTCATTTTGAGGACTAAAATGCACTTGACCCAAGACATGGCATTTTCAATCACCTCATATGCATGTGAAAGCTGGACAATGAGTAAGGAAGACTGAAGAAGAATTGATGCTTTTAATATGGTGTTAGTAAAGAATATCGAAAATACCATGGCCTGCCAGAAGAACAGGAGCCCTGGTGACTCAGTGGTTAATAACTCAGGTGCTAACCAAGAGGCCAGCAGTTCAAATCCAGCAGCCTCTCCTTGGATACCATATGAGACAGTTCTACTCTTTTTTATAAGGTTGCTATGAATCAGCTTCAACTCAATGGCAAAGGATTTGTTTTGGTTTTGGCTGGAAGAAAGAACAAGTCTGTCTTGGAAGAAGTATATTCAGAATGCTCCTTAGAAGCAAGGACGGAAAGGCGAGGTCCATGTACTTTGGCCATGTTATCAGGAAGGACCAGTCCCTGGGGACTGACATCACGATTGGTAAAGTAGAGTGTTAGCAAAAAAGAGGAAGACCCGCACTGAGATGAACTGACACAGTCACTGCAACAATGGGCTCAAACATCGCAGTGATTGTGAGGGTGGTGTAGGACCTGGCAATGTTTCATTCTGTTGCACATAGAGTCCCTGTGAGTTTGAACTGACTCAATGGCACTTAACAAAACCAACAAAATGTTCTTAGGGCAGGGCCTGTGTCCAAATAATATGCTCTCTTCCTGGCTCTCATCAATCACGAAGCCCCCCAAAGCCTTAGTGATATTGCCCACTTGTATAGGAGCACTCCTTGTCAGTTTCATGACTTGCTTTCGTGAACCTTGTGAACCTCGCTTTTGTGAACTGATCTGAGGCTGATTGTGAACTGAACAACCTTATTGGGTGGATTTGCAAGCCATTTATGCAGGAAGTAAATTGACAATTTTTTCAAGATTGAGGCCTAACCAATGATCTTGGAAGAATTACAATACCAAGGCCAGGAAGGTCATATGAAACAAAACAAAACAAAAACCACAACTTTAATAATAACTCTAAGAATCAGGACCAAATTGGTTCCTATGAGGTGGAGGTAAAATATATCCCCGTTCTCCAACTTCTCCACTACTTCTAATACTAGTTGTTCCCCTCAAGGTCCCCTCAAGGTACACTCTCTTTATTGGTTTTGATAATTCGTTGGAAGGGTCACAGAGAATTCATGGAAACAATGTAACTATAATAACAATGTTAACAACAGAGAAGGATATAAACAAAGATAAACAGAAACAAAGATATGCAAAGGGCGAGGTTTGCAGGGGGTCCCAGCATGTGGCCTCAATTCTAAAAGGACACCTACTACGTCTCAGAAGGGACTCCCTTACTCTTCAACATTCAACAGCAAACTTTCAAACAGGAAACTCAGTGATGTTCCTTGATGAGCGTGGCAATTGGTCACTCCTCTCAGCTCTTAGTGGGGTTACATCTTGACACTCTGCTGCCATCTTCTGTGTCCAATCGTTGCTTCTGCTTCTTCTGATACTGTCACAACTGTTGCCTCCTTCTTCATCGCAGGTTTATGCAGTCTGGTAAGGTCATAGGGCAGAGCCCATTCCAAAGGATGTACTCCTTTTCTGGCTCTCTTCAATAAAAAAGAAAAAAAAAAATCCATTGCCATGGAGTCAATTCTGACTCATAGAGGCCATATAGGGCAGATTAGAACTGACCCATAGGGTTTGCAGGGAGCACCTGTTGGATTAGAACTGCCAAACTTTTGGTTAGCAGCTGAACTCTGAACAACTATGCCACCGGGATTTTCCTCTTCAACCATGAACCTGTCAAAACCTCTGTGAGATTGGCCATGTATATAGGAACACTCCTTGTCAATTTCAAGGCATGGCTTTCCTAAACCCAGTCAATCACTTAGGCAGATCCTAAACCAACCCAACCTATTGGGTGAATTTGAAACTCACTTATGTGGATAGTAAACTGCTCAATCCTTCCAAGTCATTTATGCAGGTAATAAACTCACCAATCCCCTGTAAGACTGTGGCTAGACCAAATATTTTGAAAGAAATATAAATGCAGGGCCAGAAAGACCATACAAGAGAAAATCCATTGCACCACATTGCTGATCCTGATTTTTTTTTTTTTTTTTCATGGCAAATTGACTTTCTTACACACATCAGGCCAAAACTACCACAGGTAAGTTGGAAAATTCTTTCTCAACCAAAATTAATACTTCTTCAATAAGATTAGGAAAGAATGATTATCACTTTATATCGTGTAACCATCTCTTTACAGGGACTTTGAAGAAGTTGGAAAATACATTTGAGGGAGAGGCATTGTAGGTTTATTTCACTCCAATGTATTCAGCCCATTTAATATCCTAGGAATCTGCAATAAATTTTATTTCACCTAGTATACAATTCAAGGAATTGGGTTCTGAATAAAACATCAAGCTTTGGTGGTCACTGAATCTTGTATCCTGAGTGCTGTTGAGATGTTTTCCTGATTCAATGATTAACTGACTGACTCCATGCATACTGAAATTTGTTGTGCTGACGCATTTCCTTGTTTATCACGAGAATTGAGACCATCCACACAGCTTCCTGTCTATTTAACGTGACTTTGCTATTTCACTGTATTTATTAATATAACTTCACTATTCCAAGTGTCTCTTGACCAGGAAGATAGAGATGAAAATATCTTTTTTGTTCATTTGGGGAACTTCCTGAAATACTCATTAGATCAATAGAAAACATCAATACAACTTATACTCTGAGACTCTTTGAACCCATTTTATCAAAATCCTTGCCTTACTAAATTCTAAATCATTATAGATCAAATGACTTGATCAAATGACTTCCAAGTATCCTCTTACAGGTACCAGAAAACGGTGGGTTCATCCCAGAAATAACAGTAGCCCATATGGGATCCTTGTTCTTCCTAATCTAACTCTACTGCCAGGGTTCTAGCAATATAAGTATCCCAGAAAAAGGACACCTGAGAAATAATAGAAGGATGGGACACAAATTGTTACTTTATAAATAATGCCCTGGTGGCATAGTGGTTAAGTGCTACGGCTGCTAACCAAAGGGTCGGAAGTTCAAATCCGCCAGGCACTCCTTGGAAACTTTGTGGGGCAGTTCTACTCTGTCCTATAGGGTCACTATGAGTCAGGATTGACTTGACGGCACCGGGTTTGGTTTGGTTTTGGTATGTCTCACGTTTGAATCAGGGCTTTCTGGTAAATGTGTAATTGAAGAGCGTAATGTGGGCTTTAGTTCTGAATCATGTCTCTGGTTTCTCTCCCAAAGGCTAAGTCATGGGACCTGTTTGGATCTGTATTCCTAGACAGAAAAAAAAAAAAAAATATATGATCCCAAGTATAGCCTTACATCCATCTTCTTGAACACTTGCAGTGAAGTAAAGTCTGAAGAATGATTGAACCACCCCAGGGGTATGTCTGACCTAAGTTTGAATCAGGAGTCAGAGAGAGCATATTTGTATTTTAAGGCATAGAAACTTAGTTCATTAGCCATATTTTGCCCAGTGAATTTCTTGGGGTTTAGGCCAATTATGGTAGGCAAAATAATTCCTGTAGCCCCTTCCTCAGGAAATGCCCAATTTCTAATTCCTAGAACCTATAAACGTGTTACATACTTGACAAAGGAGAATAATGGTTGCAGATATAATTAAGACTGCTAATCATCTCACCTTTGAAACAGTGAGATTATCCTGGATTAGCTGGGTGGGTCCACTGTACTCACAAGAGTCACTGAAAGTGGAAGAAGGAGGCAAAAGAATAGGTCAAAGTGATGCAACATGAGAGGGACTGGAAAAACCCTTTGCAGATACTCAAGATGCCCAAAGGAGGCCAGGAGCCAAAGAACATGGTTGGCCTCTAGAAGGAGGAAAAGAGTAGAAAGTAAATTTTCCCCTTAAACTTTCAGAAAGGAACATGACACTACCAACTTGATTTTAGCCCATTACATGTTTCTAAGATGAAAAAAAAAAAAGAAGTGTTTTAGGCCACTAAATTTGTGGTAATCTGTTAAAGCATCAATAGAAACTAATACACTAGTATAATTAGCAATGGCTCCTTTGATAGGAGTAGAGTGGGAAGGAGTGATAGTAGACGGATAGGGAGAGGCTTTCCCTATACACTGACCCAGTCTGAATTAAGAACTCCCTTTTTAACGACTGATATTCTTTGTGCACACCTCTTACTCCATGTATCACATGTAGTGGAGTTATAAATATCTGGTTGCTAAAAAGACAGTAAGGATTGGCACTATTATTATTACGTCTTATCCATTTGCATTCCAAGTATTTAGTACATGTTCACCTAAAATTATCAGATTTTAAATTTACCCCAAATTGAGTACCACCTAGAGTCCAGTACTAAAAAGAGGAATTGAAATGTAATTAAAAGTCCCCAAGATGTGTATTTGTTAGTATCATTCAGAATAGGCTGAGCTAAGCTGCTGTAACAAATGACCTCAAACTTTCAGTGGTTTACAATAAACCAAATTAAAAAAAAAAAAAAAACTGTTGCCATTTAGTCGATTCTGACTCACAGCGACCCTATAGGACAGAGTAGAACTGCCCCATAGGATTTCCAAGGAGCGGGTGGTGGATAGCAAATGTATATTTCTTGCCCATGTTAAATGACCTACATGGGTCAGCCCCGGCTCTACGCAACACATTTTCTGGTTCAAAATGCAGACTGATAAAGCAGCCTTCTTCTATTGCCTTGCCTCTATCATGGCCCAGGAAAAAGAAATCATGGCAAAGCATGCAGTAACTCCAGTGGCTTTTCCGTACACATAACACACTTTACTTTTGCTCACATTTCATTATTCAAAGCAAATCACATGGTCAATCCTGGACCCATTACAGCAAGGAAGTATAATCATCTCGTATGGAGGCACAGCCGATATATATATTTTTTGTTTTGAAAAGACAAGCAAACGAACTAAAAGAAACAAACAAAAATTTACCTATCGCATTACTTATTCCAAACTCAACATCTTTAAGGCTCCCTTCAGTGATGGACTCCTCCGTGAGCAATGGTGACAACTCATATAGGTAACTCCATCAATACTGGACAGGCTAATCACATTGTGGTTTTTCATTTTTCATCTAGTAAAGACTATGCGTTCTACATATGTTGTTTATCCAGCAACATTTAACATAATTCTGGACATTAAATGAATGCTCAACAAGTACTTATTTCCCATGGCTGTCGAGTCGATTCCAACTCATAGTGACCTTATAGGACAGCGTAGAACTGCCCCATAGTGTTTCCAAGGAGCACCTGGTGGATTCGAACTGCCAACCTTTTGGTTAGTAGCTGAACTTTTAACCACCACACCACCAGGGTTTCCAATTTAGTGTTTAATTAAATATTATGTATGTTCTCTGAAAGGTTAAGTGCAATAATACAAATCTCTTAAACTTCTGTAGGTGTTTGACGTGGAAATAAGTCCATGGTGTCTTCTTTAATATTAGATAGGGCGCAAAAAAAAAAAAAAAACTATATATATATGGATAACATAAAGCAGATGTCTGTTTCATTAATGTGCTTATACTGAAATAGCGGCAAGGCCACAGACAGGGTAATTATGACCATCAAGCACGAAGTAACTACAAGAAGGGCGGTAATTTTGAATCTGAAGATAAGAGAGGGAATACGAATAATAATAACATAATAAAAACCTGCACTTATCTGGAGACAAAAACAAGCAGCTTCAAAATAAGGGTTCTTTCGACTGGAAATGCTAACTAGAAAGCTAGGGCTTCATCTTTTCCAGATACGCACACACGCTGTGAAAAACTTTTTATAAGAAAATCTTGATTATATAGTGTGGTAGTGTATCTGGTATTCTGATAAAATGGGTAATACATTTAAAAGAAAGTTATAATATAGAGCAATTTCCAAGAATTATAATTCAATAAAATTCCCTGAATATTAAAGCTGTGCTGAATGTAATTTTGTCTTCTCTATTTCAGAAAGCAATTTAAAATCTTACAGGGCATTAGAAATGTTTCTTATATTTGTAGCCCATTAAATTTTATAAGGCACTTTCATATACTTTGTCATTTGATTCTCACAACAACCTCATGAAAGGGAAGAGCTTATTATGCCTCATTAGCATAACCCATGGCATATAATAGGCAATCGCTAATAAATATTTGTTGTTAGAATGAATGGATTCCTATGTCAGTTATGAGGAACATGAACTTAAAAGAGTTAACTGTCCTGCTTAACAAGCTAGAACCTGAAGCCAGGACTTTAGCCTTCTGAGGAAACCTTCTTTTCCTTTGCCATGAATATGACCTCCCTTTGAATGTGATCTCCCCTTGCTCAAATGGTAATTCAACATAAACCCCTTGCTGTTGAGTCGATTGTGACTCATATTGACCTTATAGGACAGAGAAGAACTTCCCCATAGGGTTTCCAAGACTGTAAATCATTATGGAAGCATACTGTCACATCTTTCTCCTGCAGAGCAGTTGGTGGGTTTGAACCATTGACCCTTCAGTTACCAACCAAGTGCTTAACCACTGCACCACCAGGGCTCCTTAATTGAATATAGAAGAGTGTAAATAATTTTTTAAAGTATAAATTGTCCCTAGTCAGAACTCAAAAGTTTGTTTTTAAAATAAAACCAAAGTTTGAGTAAACCAAGTTATTTGCCTTAAAATGTAAAGGAAATAAATCCATTCATTTATACATTTAGAACACATTTATTTGAAAATTTGTAGAACTCTGGATCCAGTGCTCCTAGCAATGCAGAACAGTGGAAGTCATATCTTCTGGCTTCCTTTTGTGTGCCTGGAAGTGTAGTGAAGACTAAGCATCTTTTCTCAGAATAATATTTTTAAATGCATGAAATAAAATGCGTAGAATTACAAAGGAAATTCATTGCATTTACAGCAGTTCAATCCATGTTAAGAACTAATGCATGGAGAGTTACAAAGATTATTATAATTATTGATAATTAACCATGATATTTTAATATTATGTCAACTATTAGAAGGGGAAGGGAGCTAGTAATCTTGGAATAATGCACATTTGTTCAAAAAGTGAGCAAAGTTAAATATGTAAATTCTACACTATAAAATATCAACAATAATACACTGCTAATGGTCATGATAAAGTAAAAATTATGGATCTTATTCCAAACTCTACTAGATGAACTGAGTTAATAATTTAATAAATGTATTTCTTTCATATCTGTCCAAGGGGGAGAATACCACATATGCAACAGTATTTCATGGATTTGTTGTGGAAGTCAAGGATAATCATATATGAAATGTAACTTTCAAATTTATATAACACTTAAAATGCACAGTAGAACTTTATGGAATAAACGATAAATTAAATTATGAAATTAAAAAATATATATATACCACAATACTTTTAGTTATGCAATATGATGTCAGTGGTAGAATGGGTTAATAAAACAGTTGAAGAAATGTCATCAAGCTGCCAGTACATGTTTAATATTCTGTGTGTGGTGCAGATAACAATAGTTGTTGGAGACCATAGTCTGAGAGAGCACTATCTCTGGAGATTTAAGGGAATGCTAACAAAACCAGGAAGTATTAGGAAGGAAGGAAAGAACGAAGGAAGGGAGGGAGGAAGGAAGGAAGGAATGAACGAACGAAAGAAAGAAGAAAGGAAGGAAGGAAGGATAGAAAGAAGGAATGAAGAAAGGAAGGAAGGAAGGAAGGATAGAAAGAAGGAAGGAAGAAAGGAAGGAAGGAAGGGAAGAAGGGAGGAACAGAGAGAGAGAGGAAGGGTGGGAGAGAAGGAAGGAAGGGAGGAGGGGAGGGAGAGAGGAAGGGAGGGAGGAAGAAAGGAAGGGAGGGAGGTAGGGAGGCAGGGAGACAGGAAGGAAGAAAGGAAAGAAGGGGTCTTTAGAAGTTATTTAACACTCACATAAAGTTCAAAAGTTGGGCACTGTTCTAAATAGCTTATAAATATTAATTCAGGTATCTTCATAATAAGGGAGTGACTCCTCACAGTTCAGATTCTTCAGGAAACAGATGCAGAAACAGTTAGGAGAGCAAATTGGTTTTGTTTTTGTTTGTTTGCTTTTATTGTGATTTAGGTGAAAGTTTACAGAGCAAATTAGCTTCTCATTAAACGGTTAATACACAAATTGTTTTGTGATATTGGTTGCCAACCTCGCAATGTGTCAACTCTCTCCCCTTCTCTACTCCAGGTCCCCTGTTTCCATTCGTCCAGTTTTCCTGTTCCTTCCTGGCTTCTTGTCTTTGCTTTTGGGCTGGCATGCCCACTAATCTCATGTACATGATTGAACTATGAAGCACGTCCCTTATGTGCGTTATTTTTGGTCCTATAGACCTGTCTAGTCTTTGGCTGAAGGGTGAGCCTTAGAAATGACTTCAGTTATGACTGAGTTAAAAGTGCGTCTGGGGGCCATACTCTTGGGGTTTCTCCAGTCTCTGTCATACCACCAAGCCTAGTCTTTCTTTTGTGTGTGTGAATTTGAATTTTGTTTTACATTTTTCTCCCACTCTGTCTGGACCCTCTATTGTAATCCCTGACAGAGCAGTCAGTGGTGGTAACTGGGCACCGTCTAGTTGGTCTAGGCTCAGTCTGGTGGAGGTTGTGGTAGTTGTGGTCCGTTAGTCCTTTGGGCTAATCTTTCCCTTGTGTCTTTGGTCTTCTTCATTCTCCTTTGCTCCAGCCAGGTTGAGATCTTAGATGGCCACTTTCAGGCTTTTAAGACCCCAGATGCTATTCTCTACAGTTGGATATAGAACATTTTCTTTATAGACTGTGTTATGACAATTGAGCTAAATATCCCCCAGGGTCCTCAACCCTTAGTCCAGTAGCTTGTCTCTCAGGGCATTTGGATGTGTCCGTGAAGCTTCTGAGACTTTACCATGGTCAAGCTGTGTTGATTTCTCTAGTATTGTGTACTGTATTATCCTCATCAAAGTTATCACTTCTCTAGTATCCACTTAGTTTGCTTTTTGAGTAACATCTGTGAAAAGAAAAGGAAAGAGGTGGGATTGGTCAAGGTCTACCCTGAAAAAGTCTCTGTTCACCCACTGGGAGTTCTTGAGCAAAGATGGCATGTTAGAGGAGTCCCATATTGGAGGGGAATGGCTTGCCTTGCACTAATTGCTTTCTCAGTTGTTGGCTGGGGACCACCCTGAGAAGAGCATGGCCTAGACTGTAAAGCCGAAGTGAACTCTAATGAAACAAACAGCTGGAGGCTGTTGGCTCAACATATTTCTCACAATATGGCAGAAAGTCTTTTCTTAAAGGGGGTCCAGGGTAGGCCATATTGGTGTCTGGCATGTCTTCACTTAAACTGCGCATATATATTAATCTATACTCATGTGAGGAACAACTTCTCCAAGGCTTTAGAAAACCTCTTCCTAAGAGGTAACTCAGAATGGGGAGCTTAGTGAGCAGGTGGACTACAGTCCCAAACACTGCAGTTGGTCTCAGGGATGAAACTGGTACTTACCAGCTCTCTTCTCCAATATTCATTCTAAATTTCTGTTCCTCTCAGATAGCATATATACTTGTGGCTTCACTAGTGTTGTGATCCAAACCTTCATTCCTGAGGGTCCTGATAACCTGGAATTTATATCTTCTTAGCCTGGGAAATGTCTACTTGTTATACTTGTTCATTCAAAGTCACAACTTAGCAAAGGAGTACAGAAAGACAATAGAGTTTAGTTACATGAGGTTCACACATATTCCTCCCTGCGACTATTGAGCAATGGCAGCCTTACCCTCTCCTCTGACAAAAATCAATTGGCCTTTATAAGATGGTGACACCTCTTTCTGTTTGCTAGTACCTGGGCACAAGGAGCCCAATTTGATCAAGGAGAAGTCATAGCTCTCAGTTCAGTAAGACCTTTTTTGTATCTCCTGGTAAGAATGCATTACCTTTTAGCACCAGGACCTCTAATCATGATAAGGTCAGAGTAGCAAGGACTGGAAATTCAGAGTCCCTTGGTGGGTCATTGTGGATGATCGTAAGTGGGACCACCCCTGATTCCACCCCTTGTTTCCCAGACATATATATTCTTCTAATGGTTACATAGTGGTACCATATAAAGGTTTCTGGTTCAATTTGTGTGCTGTGTGTTGTAGAACATCTCCCCATCCTCACAGCATATTGTTTCTAGGCTATCCCTTCAGCAATACCAAAACAAGTCATTCCGGTGATTTATCAGGATCTTCCCACTAGAAACTCAATCAGTTACAAAAACTTGACAAGAGATTGCAATTGTTTTATTGGGGCTCCTATCCTCAACTGCTGCTACACAATTCTTGCTCTATTTTGATACACATAGGAAACACCGTCCTTGTTGGCTGCCCAACTATTTTGTATGCAAGGGAATGCTGTGTCTTATTAACCATTTCTATTACTCTCTACAGGTCAAGGACACTGTCCTTGTCCATCCTTACGAAAATTATGTCTGGCTTCCTATGCACCTGACCTCTTTTGATTTGGGGCCCTATTATCAGCGTTGCTATCAGCAATCTGAGTTCTGTGATTGCCTTTTATATTATAGGTCTTGCTTGCAAAGGACAGCCACCAGTGGCCTTAATGAATGGTATGTCCTCTGTGCCTTCCCATGGAACATAATCCTCTGGCAGGTTTACTGTTCTCACATAATAAATTAATTCCAGCATGCTTACTTCTCTCAACATGTTAATATCTTCTTCTAGCATCTGACCTAACAAGTCAGGCATTTCTACCCTATTCTTCATGGGTCGTCACTTTTACTATGCCTCTAGGAGCCCCTGGAGCAGTGAGTTTGCACAGTCTTCTGATGTTCTTGCCAGGGGTTAAATGCCATATCTCAAGAGGATACCTAAATGTCAATAAACAGTCCTGCATCCAGTCTTAGGCTCTGACACCCTTGATAAAATATCCTCAGGATCTTTCATTGGTACTTCCTTGGACCTTACTGGTACATGATGGCTTAGTCTTGCAGCCTCTTTGGGGTATACTCCCTTTCCTCCATTATCAGGCCCAGCACATTCCTGGCTGCCCATGAGAGGTGGTACGGGCAGGTGCTGAGGTGAACACCTATTCCTTTGTGAGGGGAGAATCTTTTCATTCTCTTCCACAGTGAAGGAAGGACTAGCTCCTAATATGGATAGGTGAGCTATTTCTATAGACTCAGAAGACTCAGAGAGAATGGAGAGTCATAATATTCAGAGACAACTGTACAGTTTTTCCCATAGCATTGACCAATAGTCCAGCTTTTCCTGGGGACCAGGCTTTAGCATAAGTTACACACATCATTTGGAATTTATCCATTCTGACTCAGTGATGAATTTCTTTTTTTTCTTTTTTATTTTTCTGTTTGCTCTCTGCATAGAATGAGTACTTATTTTATAAACCACCAATGAGACTCCCTGGCTTCCTTGCTTAATTTTCAATTATTTGTTCTTTGCCCTCATTTTTTCATTTTCAGCCTATAGGGCATCAATGCAACTAAGAAACAGTCATCTAATTCAATTGTCCTTATAAGTATTATTCCTCTTTTCTTTCAAATGTCTGAATCATCCAACTTTCCAGTGCCTTTCTATCAGTACACTATCCTAGCTCACCACCCATGAAAGTTTAAAAAATTGTGCTGTAACCTTGTGCCAAGGGCTATCTGTGCATTTGTTACCAGTCAGCTGGTGAGTGAACTAGCCCCCAAACTCCATCTTAAAGACTGTTTTCTCAGACTTTCTTGCATCACCTAGAAAGTAGATGTTAAGGGAGTTCAGAAAGCAAAAGATTTATTAGAGAATAAACAAACAAACAAACAAAAAAACAGTTGCTATATACTCACGGAGACCCCATGTGTGTCAGTGTAGAGCTGTGCTCCATAGGGTTTTCAGAGATGTGACCTTTCAGAAGCAGATTGCCAGGCCTTTCTTCCAATGCACTTCTGGGTGGCTAACCATCAAGAGCTGAATCATTTGTGCTATTCTAGGACTCCTTATTATAGAATAACATTTGTGAATGAAAAGAAGGATACAAGATTGGACCAAAATCCAATATTATAAAGTTTCTAACAACCAAACAGTGATTTTCACGGCAAAAAATACATATTAGGGAAGTTCCCTAGGCCCTTGTACCACTAATTTTCTGAGTCGTTGACCGGGGGTCACCCCTTGAAGAAGGCAACCTCATCTGACAAGTGAAGAAGTCTCTAAAGAAGCCCTGAGCTGTCAGGTAATCATAGTCTTCTCAACTGGGAAGAAAGCCTCCCTCACACAGGTGATATTGCTTATTTTATAAACCTATCTCTTATTTGTATTAAAGGTGACTACCGGGAGTGACTTTACTTCCAAATTCAAAGGGCAGTAGTCTCGGGGGTTCTTCTAGTCTCTACTGGTCCCGTAAATCTGGACTTTTTTAGGCATATGAGTTTTGTTCTACATTTTTCTCCCATTCTAAGCTGGATCTTCTATTTTATTCCTGGTCAGAATGGTCAGTAGTGATAGCTGAGCACCATCTAATTCTTCTGGTCTCAGGCTTTAAGAAGTTGCAATTTTTGTGGGCCATCAGTCTATGAACCAATTTTTTTCCTCGAGTCTTTGGTTTCCCTCACTCTCCTTTGCTCCAGATTTTAAGACGACAGATGCTACTCATCAACCTAGGATGTAGGACATTATTTTTATGACCTATGTTGTGCCTGTTTACCTAGATGTCCCTGAAGACTATAGTCTTGAGCCTTCAAACGCAATAACTCAGTCCCAAAAAGTATTTGAATATATGTCAGAAGTTTCCTTAACCGTGTGCCCCCTCTGTGGTCAGTCGTATATATGTATGAATATAATGCCATGCTCTTAAACATGTATATACAGATGCCTGCCAATACACCTATGCATGCTCGTGTATTCATATGTCCCTTCCTATACCCATATATGCATACATATCTACCTACGTAACTACATAGATAGTTTATTGGTTGTTATTGTTGTTGCAAAATTATCTGTTACAGTTTTTATGAAATTGTTCCTTATTTTTATGTACTTCTTAATGTCTTCATTTACCTTTGGCACATTGTGCAGACTTCACCCATATTGGGTATTCTTTCCCATCACCAAAAATAACAAGTGTCTACTACCTGGAAAGTGATTCCCCCCCTCCCCTTCTCATCTCTGGTAGCCATCAAAGAATGCTGTTTTCTGTGTGACTACCTGCTCTTGATTTTTTCTATAAAAGTGAGGCCATACAATATTTGTTCTTTTGTTATTGGCTTATTTAATCAGCATAATGTCCTCCAGATTTACCCTTGCTATAAGGTGTTTTGTAGAATTCGCGTTGTTCTTCATAGTTGCATAGTATTCTGTTGTATGTAAGTACCACAATTTGCTTATCCATTCTTTCCTTGATACACACTTAGGTTGTTTCCATCTTTTGGCTATTGTGAATAATGCTGCAAAAAAAAAAAAAATATGTGTGCAAATGTCTATTTGTGTTACAGCTCTTATTTCTCTAGGATATATACCTCGGAGTGGGATTGCTGGATCATATGGTATTTCTATGTACCATATTGTTCTCCACAGTGACTGTACAATTTGACATTTCCATCAGCAATGTAGAGTTCTAGTCTCCCATAACCTTGCCAGCATTTGTTGTTCTCTATTACTTTTTTTTTTTTAATTATTGTCATTTTTGCAGTGGTGAGATATTATCTCATTGTAGTTTTCATTTGCATCTCTCCAATGGCTAATGGGTGGCACAGAGGATAAGAGCTACTGCTGCTAACCAAAAGATTGGCAGTTTGAATCTACCAGCTGCTCCTTGGAAACCCAGTGGGACAGTTCTACTATTTCCTTTAGGGTCACTATGAGTCTGAATCAACTTAGAGGCAACGGGTTTGGTTTTTGGTTTTTTTAATGGCTAATGTTTGCAAGCATCTTTTTCATATATTTGTTGACTACCTGAATTTCTTCTTTGGTAAATTATCTGTTCATGCTCTTTGCCCATTTTCTGATTGGATTGTTTGTCTTTTTGCTGTTGAGTTGTTGACTTTTTCTGTATACTTTAGAGATTAAACCCTTATCAGGTATGTCTTTGCCAAAGGTTTTTTTTTTTTTTTTTGCCCAGTCTGTAGGTTCTCTTTTGCAGTTCTTTGTAAGGTCTTTTGATGAGCATCGGCACTTAATTTTTAGAAAGTTCCAGTTATCTATTTATCTTCTGCCATTCATGCATTTTGTTGTTGTTGTTTGTTTCATTTGATATTTTATTTATGCCAAAGATTTAGATTCCCTGGTTTTGACCCTATGTTTTTCATCTAGGAACTTTATGGTTTTAACTTTAATCCTTAGGTTTTTGAGCCATTTTGAGTTAATTTTTGTGTATGGTCTGAGGTATGGATCCTGATTCATTTTTCTGCCTATGGATATCTGGATTTGCCAGCACCATTAGTTGAAGACACTGTTTCTTCTCCATTGAATAGACTTTGACACTTTGTCTAAGATCAGCTGCCTGTAGGTGGGTATATTTACCTCCAGATTCCCATTTCTGTTCCACTGATCTATGTGTTTGTCATTGCACCAGTACCAGGCTGTTTTGATTACCATGGCTGCATAGCAAGTTTTGAGATCGGGAAGTAAGAAGTCTCCTACTTTGTCACTGGTCAATATTGCTTTAGCGATTTTTTTTTTAAAGGGAATCTAATTGTACATCTCCATGTCTACTATAGCATTGTTAGCCCCATTTAACAGACGGTAAAATTGAAGTACTAAGCATTTGTCTCATCTCCTACTATAAGAAGCAGTACACCGTATGTCATGGATTGCATTGTATCACTCCAAAATATGTGTATCAATTTAAAAAGGCCATAATTCCCAGTATTGTGTGATTGTCCACCGTTCTGTCATCTGATGTGATATTCCTGTGTCGTAAATCCTATCACCATGATGTTAATGAGATGGATTAGCAGCAGTTCTGTTGATGAGTTCTACAGGATTAGATTGTGCCTTAAGCCAATCTCTTTTGAGATACAAAAGAGAGAGGTGAGCAGAGAGACATGGGGATATCATGCCACCAGGAAAGCAGTGCTGGGAGCAGAGCATGTCTCTTGAACCAGTGGTTCCTATGCAGAGAAGCTCCGAGTCCAGGGGACTATTGATGACAGGGATCTCCCTTGAGAGCTGACATAGCAAGAAAACCTTCCCCTGGAGTTGATGCCCTGAGTTTGGACTTCTGACCTACTAGACGATGAGAGAGTAAACTTCTGCCTGTTGAAGCCATTCATTTGTGGTATTTCTGTTATGCCAGCACCAGACAACTAAGACTCCCTGGTTTCAAACTAAGGTAATTTGGCTCAGAATCTTTGTTTTTAACCATTTTCCTAGGACTTTTTTTTTTTAATAAGTCACAGAGTTAACAAAACTAGTTATAACAAATGTAAAAAGCTTGATGTGTGTTCAATATTCAATAAATGGTAACCATTATTATAATTTTACCTCATGCAAGCTCTGTAACAGCTTTGCAACACACTTAATGAAAATTATTTGTCTAGGTATGTGTTACAATGAAAGATGAAATCCTAATTCTTAATCAGGATTTTTTTGGTTATAAAAGTTAGATTTCTACATAAATCAACTAAAGTCACAAAATAAAATTTATTTGAAGGAATGATGAGTGTTGATGGAATACAAAACAGTACAAAAGACTGCAGAGGGACCTACCTACCAAACCACAAGGATCTAAGACTACACGACATAAGACATCCATATTTTAACTAGAAAATAATTATAGACTTGACAGCAAAGATATATATATATACATATACAGAAACCAGTTTTTAAAATATGCAAGCTGCCGTTCACTGAAAATACCAATTTTATCCCTTATGATACTGTAGCTTATTGCCAGATTCAGAAACAAAAACTACTACTTTTTTATGCCTGATTTTAGTCAAAGCCTCAGTACAAATCATAAAGTCAGATGAAATGCATATCAAAAACTAGATAATTGTATATACCTACACACATACATAGGTATTTGTGTGTGTGTGCGTGTGTATACTTATGGGTATGGGTACATGTGCAGGCATATTATGTAAAATTCAGGTATACAGAAAAAAAATAAATAAGCACGCACACGTTAGAATCCTGCTCAGAATCTCTCAATTATTACTGTTGTTATTGTTCTTAGGTGCTATTGAATCGGTTCCAACTCATAGAAACTGTATGTATAGAAGAATGAAACACTGCCCAGTCCTGTACCATCCTCACAATTATTGCTGTTTGAGCCCATTGTTGCAGCTGCTGTGTCAGTCCATCTCATCGAAGGTCCTCCTCCTTTTCATTGACCCTTTATTTCGCCAAGCATTAAGGTCTTCTCCAGAAACTGGTCCCTTAGATAATACATCAAAAGTCCTTGAGAAGAAATCTTGCAGTCCTCACTTCTAAGGAACATTCTGGCTGTACTTATTCCAAGGCAGATTTGTTCGTTCTTCTGGCAGTCCATAGTATATTCAATACTCTTCCCCAACACCATAATTCAAAGGCATCAATTCATCTTCTGTCTTCATTATTCATTGCCCAGCTTTTGCATGCATAAGAAATGATTGAAAATACCACGGCTTGGGTCAGGAATATCTTAGTTCTCAAAGTGACATATTTGCTTTTTTAACACTTGAAAGAGGTCTTTTGCAGGAAATTTGCGTAATGTTATATGTCATTTGACTTCTTGACTATTGCTTCCATGAGTGTTGATTGAGGATCCAAGTAAAATGAAATCCTTGACAACTTCAATGTTTTCTCCATTTATCAGGATGTTGTTTATTGGTCCAGTTGTGAAGATTTTGTATTTTTTTTTTATATTGAAGTGTAATCCATTCTGAAGACTGAAGTCTTTGATTTTCATCCGTAAGTGCTTCAAGTCCTCTTCATTTTCAGCAAGCAAGGTTGTGTCATCTGCATATAGTGGATTGTTAATGAGTCTTCCTCCAATCCCGATGCTGCTTTCTACTTCATATAGTCCCACTTTTCAGATTATTTGCTCAGCATACAGGTTGAATAAATGTGGTGAAATGATACAATCCTGACGTACACCATTCCTGACTTTAAACCAGGCAGCATCCCTTTCTTCTGTCCAAATGGCTGCATCTTGGCCTATAAGCACAATTAAGTGTTCTGGAGATCCCCCTTCTTCTCAGTGTTTTCCATGGTTTGTTATTATCCACATAATAGAATGTGATTGCATAGTCAATAAAACACAGACAAACATATTTCCAGTATTCTCTGCTTTTAGCCAAAATTCATCTGACATCAGCAATGATATCCCTCTTTCCATGTCCAAGTCTTCTGAATCTGGCTTGACTATCTGGCAGTTCACTGTTGATGTGCTGCTGGAACTGTTTTTGAATTATCTTCAGCAAAATTTTACTTTTGTGTGATATTAATGATATTGTTCGATAATTTCCACATTTAATTAAGTCACTTTTCTTTGGAATGGACACATATATATGAATCTCTTTGAGTCAGTTGGCCGTTTAGCTGCCTTCCAAATTTCTTGACATTGATGAGTGAGTGCTTCTAGCACAGCATCCATTTGCTGAAACATCTCAATTGGTATTCCACCAATTTTTAAAGCCTTGTTTTCCACCAAAGCCTTCAGTGCAATGTGGACATCTTCCTTCAATACCATCAGTATTTGATCATATGCTACCTCCTGAAATGGTTGAAAGTTAACCAATTTTTTTTTTTTTCTTTTTTTTGTGCGATGACTCTGTGTATTCCATCTATCTTCTTTTGAGTCATTCAGTATTTTCCCCATAAAATGCTTTGAAATTGCAACTTGAGGCTTGAATTTTTTTTTTTTTTTTTTCAGTTCTTTCAGCTTGAGGAATGCCAAGCATGTTTTTCCCTTTTGGCTTTCTAACTCCAGAGCTTTGCACATTTCATTATAATACTTTACTTTTCCTTCTCAAGCCACAATTCAAAATCTTATGTTCAGTTCTTTTACTTCATTATTTCTTCCATCCACTTTAGCTACTCTACATTCAAGAGCAAGTTTCAGAATCTCTTCACACATATATTTTGGTCTTTTCTTTCTTGGCATTTTAATGACCTTTGGCTTTCTTCATGTATGATGTCCTTGATGTCATTCTACAACTCACCTGGTCTCATTTTATTAGTGTTCATTGTGTAAAATCTACTTTTATGATGGTTTCTAAAATCAAGTGAGATATATTCAAGGTTGTACTTTGTCTCTCGTGGACTTGTCCTAATTTTCTTTAGCTTCAACTTGAACTTGCATATGAACAATTGATGGTCTTTACCACAACTGGTAATAGATTGAAGATAGAAAACCAAAAGGGAAGAACACACTCAGCATTTCTCAAGCTGAAAGAACTGGAAAAAAAATTCAAGGCTCGAGTTGCAATACTGAAGGATTCTACAGGGAAAATATTAAACAACTAAGGAAGCATTGAAAGATGTAGGAAGGAATACACAGAGTCACTGTACCAAAAAGAATTGTTTGACATTCAACCATTCCAGGGGTAACATATGATCAGGAACCAATGGTACTGGAGGAAAAAGTCCAAGCTTCTCTGAAGGCATTGTTGAAAAACAGGGCTTCAGGAATTGACCGAATACCAATTGAGATGTTTCAATAAATGAATGCAGCGTTGGAAGGGTCCACTTGTCTATGTTAAAAAATTTGGAAGAAGCTACCTGGCCAACCAACAGGAAGAGATCCATGTTCATACCTATTGCCAAGAAACATGATCTAGCCAAATACGGAAATTATCTAACAATATCATTAATATCACATGCAAGCAAAATTTTGCTGAAAATTTCTGAAAAATGTCTGCAGCAGTATATCATCAGGGAACTGCCAGAAAAATCAAGCTGGATTTAGAAGAGAGCATGGAGCCAGGAATATCATTGCTGGTATCAGATGGGTCCTGTCTAAAAGCAGAGAATACCAGAAAGATGTTTACATGTGTTTTATTGACTATGCTAACATATTTGATTGTGTGGACCATAACAAATCATGAATAGCATTGTGGAGAATGGGAGTTCCAAAACACTTGATTGTGCTCATGAGGAATTTGTACATGGATCAAGAGGCAGTTGTTTAAACAAAAAAAAGCTGATACTGAGTGGTTTAGAAAAGGTGTGCATCAGGGTTGTATCCTTTCACTATACCTATTCAATCTGTATGCTGAGCAAATAATCTGAAAACCTGGACTATGTGAGGAAGAACGGGGCATCAGGATTGGAGGAAGGCTCCTTAACAACCTACGTTATGCAGATAACACAACCTTGCTCGCTGAAAGTGAAGAAGACTTGAAGCACTTACTGATGAAGACCAAAGATCACAGCCTTCAGTATGAATTACACCTTAACATAAAAAAAAAAAAAAAGTCCTCACAACTGGACCAATAGGCAATGTTATGATAAATAGAGAAAAGATTTAAGTTGTCAAGGATTTAATTTTACTTGGATCCGCAATCAACACCAGTGGAAGCAGCAGTCAAGATATCAAAAGATGCATTGCATTGGGCAAATCGGCTATAAAAGACCTCTTTAAAGTGTTGAAAATCAAAGCTATCATCTTGAGGACTAAGATGCGCCTGACCCAAGACATGGTGTTTTCAATTGCATCATATGCATACAGAAGCTGGACAAGAAAGACCAAAGAAGAATTTGATGTCTTTGAATTATTGT
Organism: Elephas maximus indicus; assembly: GCF_024166365.1. Taxonomy (NCBI): domain Eukaryota; kingdom Metazoa; phylum Chordata; class Mammalia; order Proboscidea; family Elephantidae; genus Elephas; species Elephas maximus. The sequence continues at coordinate 52,707,188 of NC_064835.1, forward strand.
GTTGGCGAAGAATATTGAATATACCATGGATTGCCAAAAGAAGGAACAAATCTGTCTTGGAAGAAGTACGATTAGAATACTCCTTAGCAGCAAGGATGGCGAGACTGCCTCTCACATACTTAGAACGTGTTATCAGTAGGGATCAGTCCCTAGAGAAGGACATCATGCTTCGTAAAGTAGAGGATCAGCGAGAGAGAGAAAAACCCTCAAGGAGTTGGATTGACACAGTGGCTGTGACAATGGGCTCAAGCATGGTAACAATTGTGAGGATGGTGCAGGACCAGGTAGTGTTTCATTCTTTTGTGCATAGGGTCCTATGAGTTGAAACTGACTCGACGACACCTAACAACACCAACAGTCTCTTTTCACAGATGTAGTCAATTTGATTCCTGTGTATTCCATCCAACAAAGTTCATATGGGTAGTTGCTGTTTATGTTGTTGAACAAAGGTATTTGCAAAGAGTAAGTCATTGGTCTTGCAGAATTCTGTCTTGAGATCTCAGACATATTTTTTTATCACCAAGGACATTTTTTCTAGCTACCAATCGTTCTTTGTTTCCAACTTACGCGTTTCTATCACCAGTAACCATCGATGCATCTTGATTGCATCTTTGACCAATTTCAGCCTGCAGAAAGTCTTCAATTTCTTCATCTTTGGCAGTAGTGGTTGATGCGTAAATTTTAATAATATTGTTTTAACTGGTCCTCCTTGTAGGTGTGTGGATATTACCCTATTACTGACAGTGTTGTACTTCAGGATTGATCTCGAAATGTTCTTGACAATGAATGCATCGTCATTCCCCTTCAATCTGTGATCCCTAGCATAGAAGACCATTCCACCTTCTGATCATTAATAGATATTTGTCATTGTTTCTTCTCATTTTGAGTTTTGCTACCTCAGTGAATGTAGGTCCTGAAAGCTATACTCTGCCCAGGTCATTAAGGTCGATTCTACTTTGAAGAGTCTGATCTTCCCCAGTCTTATTTTGAGTATCTTCCAACCTGAGGGTCTCATCTTCTGGAACTATATCAGACAGTGTTTGGCTGCAATTCATAAGGTTTTCACTGGCCAGCTTTTTCCACAGTAGAACACTAGGTCCTTCTAAATCTGTCTTATTCTGGAAACTCCGATAAAACTTGTCCACCACTGGTGACCCTACTAGTGTCATAACTTCTATTATTACAACAACAAGCAAGCCACCACAGTAAGATAAACTGACACCCAAGTAGTGGTTTTTATCACTACCTATATTCCATACCAGTTGTATGAATCTGTTCTTTTGGGTATTGTGCTCTTAAAAATGTATCTCTGCATCCTTTTTTTTTTTTAAATATTTTTCCAACGTTAAGATATTTCACAGGTTGCTTTTCAAAGTATTATAACTTGTACATCTTTTTTTGTCTGTATATTTAAAATCATTCTTTTTTAAAATCTGCATAGTCTCAACATATGGGCTTACAATAAGTATCTTCATACTTATTAATGTTTAGGTTTTCTTCAATTTGCTAATTTAAATTAATGTAACAATTGGAATAACATCATTTTACTCTTATATATGTATTTTTAGAGGATTTATGAAGATAGATTTTCCTATTCAAAAGATTATTTGTAAATAAAAATTTTGATAAGTAGCCCCAATTTCACAACAATTTATACTCTCACTAGCTGTTTATGGAGCCCTGGTGGCACAGTGATTAAGAGTTTAACTGCTGACCAAAAGGTCAGCAGTTCAAAGCCACCAACTTCTCCTTGAAAGCCCTATGGGTCAATTCTACTCTACTCTATAGGGTTATTATGAGTCGGAATCAACTGGAGGGCAACTGATTTGGTTTCTAGTTTTAAGCTGTGTATGATACTGTTTTTCTGCATACATTCTCCCACAATGGATAAGCGCCTAAATATTTTTTGAAAATCTCACCAATCCCAACATTAAAGTATAACAATTGGCCATCATACATTTCTCAAAGAGCCTAAGTAATTGTGATGTTTAAGATCGTGTATCAACTTGGCTGGGCCATGATTCTCAGTGTTTTGCAGTTGTATAATGTTGTGATCACTTCCCTGTTGAAATTTGATATGTGAGCACCCCCATGATGGAATCTGCTGAGTGGTACCAGCAGAGGTGGGGCCTGTGGCAGCTTACCGACCTCTCAGCCTTCATCTCATATGAAAATTAAAACATACCACACACATACATATACATTGTCAATTTGACTGAAGGAAAATTGTTTGTCATTATGTATTTGTACATTCCAGTCTTAAAAGATTGTTAAAATCATCTTATTCCATTTATAATTCATTTATGCTTCTTCTTGAAATGAAGTATTCATGTTTTTAGGTGTTATGGAATCCTCAAGTGGCATTGGAAATGCTGGCACAAGAAGCAGTCACATTTATTAAGGATTCATAAAAGAAAATGGCATCACAAACGCTCTCAAAATTGCAGATAGCCTACTTCTCAGCCAATCCAGCCCTACTACACATGCCTGGGAAAGAAATTGTAGGGGAATGGACAGCATTGGTTTGATGTGACACTCAGACCAGCTTATCTCTTCCCTCATCCTTATTAAAAGCTTAAGCAATCATTTCTACTTAATGATTTTTTTTAAAGAAGAGTGAATTTATATATAATTGGATCAACTGCAGATTGTCATTCATTCTGTTTTGCTTTTGTTTCATTTTTGTTTGATCCTATAGACAACCTGTATGCTATGTCCATATGATATTGATGATAGCATTTCCAAAACACTGGTAAAGAAAACAAAAATAATAAGAACACTGCAAACATTTATGAGACAAAGGTTTTTTCCTCAGCCTTTGCTTTTGTATTTTTCAGGTTAAGAATGAGAAGAGGGTTATTACTATCAAACAAAACAAAATAAAAATCAATTCCCATGGAGTCAATTCTGACTCATAGTGACCTAATAGGACAGAGTAGAACTGCCCCGTAAGGTTTCCAAAGAGCAGTGGCTGGTAGATTTGAACTGCTGACCTTTTGGTTAGCAGTTGAATGCCTAACCACCATTTAAAAAAAAAAAAAATTGCCATCAAGTCAATTCCTACTCACAGTGACCCTACGGGACAGAGTAAACTGCCCCATAGGGTTTCCAAGGAGTGCCTGGTGGATTTAAACTGCCAATCTTTTGGTTAGCAGCTGTAACTCTTAACCACTGTGCTGCCAGGGTTTCCCTTAACCACCATAGAACATACAAAATTTTGCCTAAAAACTTAAAAAATATTCTATCACTTAGATAATGTGTTTCGTAGCATTTTTGGGGTGGTCAAGTAAACAAACTAGGCATTTTTTTTTTTGAACCTTCTCTGAGTTTATGATATTTTATTAGATCTCATAATTGTGTGTAGGTCAGGAATTTGGAAAGAGCTCAGCTGAACTTACACGGTCCATGTGGTGCTGACTGTGGGAACTAGCTGGCTTGGCTGGTAGCTGCTTTGGTCTGAAAAAGCCAAGAGATGTTCATGCATATGCTTCAGGGCTTGGTGGGAATGGCTGGGTCTCAGGGTTTTTCCAAATTGTCTCTACAGCATGGTAGTCAGACTTCTTACATAGTCTACCCCCATGACATTCTACTGCAAAAGTTTGGAGCAAGTTATTTAACTTATTTAAACCCAAATCTATTTGTAAAGTTGAGATAATAATTGTTTCTACCTCATGAGATTTTTTTTAATTGTATTTTAGATGCAGTTTTACAGGACAAACTAGCTTCTCATTAAACAGTTAGTATACATATTTTCTGTGACACTGGTTGCCAAGATGTCAACACTTTTAGCCCTAGGTTCTCTATTACTAGCTTTCCTGTCCCCTGATGCCTTCTCATCCTTGCCCCTGGGCAGGTGTGCTCTTTAGTCTCATTTTCAAACTAGATATTTTCATCCAAATTCATACATTTGTGAAAAGAAACAAAGAAGTTTACGGGGTAAACCTTTCTATTTCCATAACTATCTTTTCAAAGGGCCTAATAATAAATGTCACTAAATTTTTTTTTTGTACTATAGTGGCTTCTGTGTTTCTGTGATGCTGGTAGCTATGCCACTGGTATTTCAAATACCACCTGGGTCACCACTGCTAGATAGGTTTCAACAGTGTTCTCAGACTTAGGCTAGGAAGAAAGGCCTGGTGATTTACCGTTGAAAATCAGCCAATAAAAACCTTATCGATCACAACAGAACGTTGTCTGACTTTCTTGCTATGGACAAGTCATGAGAAGGGATAAATAGCTGAAGACATTATATTTAGTGAAGTAGAGGGCCAGCAAGCGTGAAGGAGACCCTTGGTGAGATGGATTGGCACTACAGCTGCAATGATGGACTCAAGCATGCTAGTGATGGTGAGGATGATGCAGGACCAGCAATGTTCCCTTGTGGTTATTATAAGATGGAGTTAACTCGAGGGTAGCTATCTATCTAATAATAGGTGAGAAGAGGCGAGGTTTGTTGTCTAACCCATGTCTGTAGTTTCTGTAGAAAACTGCTAGTACAAGCCAATGGGAAACATTCTTGATATTGTCTGCCTTACTTTTATTTTTATTCTCTCTGACTTATTCTAATTATAGTTATTCTACTCCTCAAATATATTCTTTATCTCCTGATCCTCCCTGATGTCAACTGTTTGGCTCTATGCCAACTATTGACTGCTCCCACGATGTCTAAGTGTCACAGGGACATGTTCTTCTATTATCTGCAGCTGAGTCTCTTGCAGCCAGAAAGCTTCTGTATCAGTAGCCTACTCTGCCTGCTAAAAAGGATCTCCCAATCTTGAGATCCATTGAATACCAGTTTGGGTAAAGGTCAAAAGGTCTTGAAGGCTTGTTAAGAGTTTGACTATATTTAACTTAATTGCATAATAGTGTATTTATTGAGGGTCATGTAAATGTCATCATTTACTTACGCAATCCTTTAAATTATGAGATCATGTGCTCTTTGCAATATGATTTTCTCTCAATTTGATTATGATTTGATATATCACCTTGATATAAAGTAATTTATTCTTTGTATATTTCTCTCCCGTCTTTGGAAACATTCTCTATTTAAGAACCATGGATTTACTATAGGCAATAAGATAGTAAATTTTTTAATAAATATGATCCAATGTCTTAAACAACAGTAAAATGGATGATAAATGGCTTGTGCTATCAAAAATATGAAGGCAGTAATATGGGAAAAGTGATTGCTTTGGTTTTCTGTCATACCCTTTGACTGATGTTGGCACATACTAGACCTTTTCCTCCCTAACTTTACTTTTTAAGGACATGAAAAAAAAAAATCACTTGGTTTATTTCTGCAACTATCATATATTTATCTTTGTTTAACTTTTTTTTTTTCACATTTTAATCTCATATGTTTACCTTCTTTACATTGGGGATTACACTATAGATATATATATATATATTTTTTACCTTGCAGAATAATTGCTCAGTTTTAGACTTTGAATCAACCTTCCACCTTCTGCCTGGAATCTCCCACTCTTGCCTAGGTTTTACCACTTTCTGCCTTATAATGGTTTCTATCACTTTCAGGAGTCCCTGTGTGGCACAAATGGCTAATGCACTTGACAGCTAAGTGAAAGATTGGAGGTTTGAGTCCACCCAGAGGTGCCTCAGGAGAAAGCCCTGTTACCGACTTCTGAAAAACCAGCCATTGAAAGCCCTACGGAGCATAGTTTTGCTATGACACACATAGGGTCGCCATGAGTCAGAATAGACTCTAAGGCATCTATCTGTTGGTTAATCCCTTCCAACTGAGAGCTAATCCCAGAAAATTTGGTTAAATTATAGTTTAGTCTTCACTCCTAGATGATGAATCTTAAATAAGCCTCCCTCACATTGTCATCCCTTATATTCCAGGGAAACAGACCCCCTCCAAGAGGCAGATATTCATACAGGTGTCATATCCCAGCACAGGTTGGGTTTTGTGGTTCTTCATGTGAAAGAATCAATTACCTGAGGCATGGAAAGCAGAATTTACAGGTGGTAAGAACTTAGAGCACTTTTCTGAAGAGAGGCAAGAAGATAAGAAAACATATACTGTATATGGGCCAGTGTAGCCATCGGGAATGGGAGCCAGGTTGAAAATAGTCAAAGTTTATGCAGTCCAGTTCAGTGACTGGTATGTAAGCGACAATATGCTGTGACCAGTAACAGCATGTTCTCTAGAGCCAGCTTCCCTCAGATCAAATTTCAGCTAGGACTAACCATGTGAATTCAGATAAATTATTTAAATTCTTAATACCTGGGAATTTTGTCCTTATAATAGGTATAATAATAATACCTACCCCGTAAGTTTTTTTTTTTTTTTTTTTTGGTGAGGATTGCAGGTGTTATTATACAATTTACTTAGAATAGTTCCTAGCATATAACCTGTTTTCATGGAGTTGATTCCAACTAATGGCAACCCCATATATTTCAGAGAAGAGCTGCTCTATAAGGTTTTCTTAACTGCAGTCTTTACAGAAGTGGATTGCCAGGCCTTTCTTTTTCAGCACTGCTGATTGGATTCCAACCCCCAAACTTTTTGCTCAAAAGTCAAGCGCAAACTGTTTGCGCCACGTAGGGACTTTTCCTAGCATATGATGAGTGCTATATATGTGTAATCGACTCGACTGCACTGGGGTTTGGGGTTTTTATATATGTGTTGGAACCCCTGGTGGCATGGTGGTTAAGTGCTGCAGCTGCTAACCAAAAGGTTGGCAATTCAAATCCACCAGGCACTCCTTGGAAACTCTATGGGGCTGTTCTACTCTACCCTGTAGGGTCACTATGAGTCAGCATCAACTCAATGGCAACGGGTTTGTTTTTTTTTAAATGTGTTAGCTAGTATTACCCAAACTCAGATAGACCTTTTTGTAAACCTAAATTTTTAGATTTATGAAAATCTAAATTAAAGGTGTGGGACCCTACTGGTCTTGGGATGTTTATTCCTTAGAACCTTGCTGCTTAAGAAAAGAAAGATCACTGCAACAGAACGTCTTCTGGACAATATTTCAAAACCCAGATTTCTAAACTCACTAAATACCTAACTTTATAATAAGCACTCAGATAATTCAGATCCATACCAGAGTTTGAAACCACAACCTAAAAATCATGCAAGTGAAGTTGATCTAGATGGTCTGGCAAGACCATGTTGCATAATGTATATGGTGTTTATTTTAATTTTACTAGACTTACCCTTCCTTATATCTTACTTCGGAAACCCTAGTGGCGTAGTGGTTAAGTGCTATGACTGCTAACCTAAAGGTACGCAGTTCGAATCCACCAGGCATTCCTTGGAAACTCTATGGGGCAGCTCTACTCTGTCCTATAGGGTCACTGTGAGTCAGAATCCACTCGATGGCAGCTGGGTTTTTGTTGTTGTTGTTGTTTGTTTGTTTTTGATACTTTATTGCAGAGTCCCTGGGTGATGCAAATGTTAATGTGCTCGTCTGGTAACCAAAAGGTTGAAAGTCCGAGTCCACCCCGAGGCTTCTCTAAAGAAACGCCTGGCAGATATACTTCTGAAAAAAACAGCTATTGAAAACCCTATGGAACACAATTGTATTTTGACATACATGGGGCCTCCCTAAGTCAGAATTGGCTCCACAGCAACTTGTTGGTTAATATCTTATTGCAGTAACTAAAATACACTGAGGCTTACCCCTGCAGTAATATTGTACAGGGTTCTTTCCTCCTAACACTGATGTTTCTCATTGGGTATAAACCAAAAAAAACAAACCCATTGCTCATGAGTCAATTTTAACTCATAGCGACCCTTTAGGACAAAGTAGAACTGTCCCATAGGGTTTCCAAGGAGTGCTTGATGGATTTGAACCACTAACCTTTTGATAAGAAGCCGTAGCTCTTAACCACAATAAGCGTTTCCAAAAACATTGCCATCAAGTCGATTCCAACTCATAGCAACCCTGTAAGCACAGTAAAAAAAAAAAAAAACTGTACAAATACATAAATAGAAAGCAGAGACAATTTTTCTGTTCTTTTTGTTCTTGTACTCAAGCTTAGAGAGTCTTCCCCAGTATCAGCTAAAACTGACAGAAATGAAGCTCCTCAACACATTTCTGATCTGGGTAAAAAAAGTTTTGGCCTTAGTTATGGCCCAAGGTCAGCCACTCTCTTCAAATCTCTGGAAACCTCCACCTTTCAGCCCTTGAATGATAAAGCAGGACATTAAAAAAAAAAAAAAAAAGGAAATGTTTGCTAAAACAGTTTTAATAGTCTGGGGAGGTGAAAGGAAAATTCAACACTTGGAAAATAAATGGTTTGCTTGTTTTTCCATTTTATGAAATATAGTTAATAGAATACAAATTTTTGACATATTCTTGAGATATTTCTTTTTTCAATAACCCATGTTACAGGTTAAAATAAGTAAGACAAAGAAGATTTCACTAAGTGGAGATTTTGACCAAAGACCTGTAAGGAATCATCTGGAAGCCTGCTCTTCCAAAACTCAAGGTAGAGCTTTGTTCATGTCACAGAATAATGCCTCAGGAACAAACGCTCAACTTTGCAGGCAGAACAAGTATTACTAGAAAGTGTTATTCCCTCTAAACCATTAAAGGTGTACTAGAATATGCATTTCATTATATTAAAACACCCTGAGGTAATTTGAGACCAGAATTCTATATGAGCCATAGATGTGAAGGGTAAAGACAAAACATCTGGGGAAGGAGAGGAAGAATGCATTTGTTGAAAAACTAAACCACTCTTTTCTCAGAGAATGCATTCATTTCTTTCTTCCTCAAAACTTACTACAACAGATGGACACAAAGGTAAGAGTTAGGACTCTGGTTTCTAATTCATAAGCTATAGGCCAACACTCAAACTCTAACCTAGGAAGCCCCAAATTTTTGTGAGGGACAGCTGAATTTTATTCCTTTGAATATAGAGGAGAGATTAAGGAATAATGTGGTGATAGATATGTGTTGGAACTTTGGGAGCTAATGAAAGAAAAACAACATTTACCACAATTGTGAGACGTGGAACTCAATTATGGTTTTGGCAAATCATTTCTCTTTGCTCATTTAAAAGTTTAGAATTTTGCACTAAATGAGCTCTATGTAGAACCAATAAGAAGAGATTGCTTGGTTTAATGGATACTTTGTGGGAAAAAAATTAATATATGTATTGACTCCTCAAACTGTTATAAAGTAACTTTAATTGCAATATCTTCCTATAAGAAGGAATGCTACAGCTAGGTATCGATGTCTTTATAATAATTTTTAAATTCCATAGATAAGAGGCTGTTTGCGAGAAAAGGCTTTAAAACCCTTCCTGAGAAGAAAAGAAAGTAGTAGGGAAGGAAATGACAGTTCTGCCTAAGTAGTCTTTCTCCTTGCTTCCAAGAATCAATGCATTCTATGCTTGAGGAATAATCTTGGGGAGAACATGCCCAAAGTCTTCTGGAATAAAGTAGAAGCCAACGCAAGCAGTGGGCATTTCAAGATAACTGGAAATTTGTGTTAGCTCAAAAAAAGCTAGTGTATCTCAATAAAGTTTCATGCAACTATGATCACTAACTTCTTTTTAATTATACATACCCAGAATAATGAGAAATTACTAGACTTCCAAAGAGAGGTAGAATATCATAACTGGGAAATATTTTACATGATTAATTCATAGGAAAATAATTTCAAAAATGCTCTGACATAAATATACAAGTTGAAGTGAGTGAAAACCTTTCTTTCAAGTACAGACATGAGCCTATTTTTATTTTTCTTGGTTACAACAAATAGAATTAAAGGATATTTATTGAAAACTCTCATGAGCATTGCCCCATAGTATAAATTATGTTTCAGAGTATTGATTTTTCCAAATGTGCCTAAGCATCACAGTCACCCAGTATGATCTGATGCAGAGAGAGTGTGAAGACCTTTATAATAGTGCCTGGAAAGCTGGGTTCTGGGAATCTACATGTATAAATATAACTGCATGTGATTGTAATACGGTTGGTATAGAACGTGTGTTTAGGAACCCTTGGGCTAGAGACATGTACAAATATCATTCCTTTAAAAAAAAAAAAAAAGATTTAGACTATTTTCAGTATTTCTTTGCAAATTACTTTTTAATATTCTATAGAATGTGCGGATAACTTAAGGAGAAGACCTTAATGAATTGCCAAGAAGTCTTTGGCACTTGAGTCCAAGTAGTGACAAGTTTTCAGGGCATATACCTCACATTTGAAAACATGAAGCTTGAATCCATGCTGTCTGTGTGTGTGTGTGTGTGTGTGTGTGTGTGTGTGTATGCATGTGTTTGGATGAGGTTGTAAATTCATAATTTTCATCTCTGGGACCAAATGATTTGTAAAATATGGAAATATAGAAGAATAGAGAGGTGGGGCCAAGATGGCAGAGTAGTAAGACACTTACTCTGGTCCCAGAAACAGGGACGCCCTTTCCTCCCAGACACTCAGGGCAGCCTTTAGCTCCTTGGCTTGCTCAGTGCATGACACTCACTGCAGCCAGATACCTGCACCTACTTCCAATCACCCCTGCCCATCTAGGAGTATAGGTGAGAGCCTGTACCACACACTCTGTGACCAATGTCCTAAACACTTGAGCTGAATCCACACAAGAAAAGTAAATGGATTCCTGGGCTCACATAAGTAGTAAAAGTTCTAGCCACCTGGAGACAGCACACGAGAGCTTCAAAGACTCCAATAATCAAACTAGCATACATGGCCAGTCTATGTGGACATATCAAAACAAAACAAAACAAGAAACTAGGATACAGTAAGCAAACATAAAATAAATAAATATAATAACTTATTGATGGCTCAGAGACAAGAGTCAATATCAAATTACATACAGAGACAGGCTATGATGGCTTCAGCAAGCCACCAAAACAAATAATTATGAAATCTTCAGAAGAAGAGAATTTCTTAGAATTACTGGAGGTAGAATTCAAAACTTACTACACAGAACTCTTCAAGGTACCAGGAAGGAGATCAGGCAACAGGCAGAACAAGCCAAGGAGCAAACAGAAAAAGCAACAGAAGAACTTAAGAAGATTAGAGAAGAGCATAACGCCAAATTAAAAAGGCTCCAAGAATCCATAGAGAAACATCAAACAAAAATCCAGAAGATTAACTATAAAATTTCAGAATTAGACAACTCATTAGAAAGTTATGGCAGGAGAATTGAGGCAATGAAAGTCAGAATTAGTGAGATTGAAGATAAAGCACTTGACACCAACATATTTGAGGAAAAATCAGATTTAAAAAAGTAAATAAAATAAACTTTAAGAATTATGTGGACTCTATCAAGAAGAATAACCTATGAGTGACTGGAGTGCCAGAACAGGGGGGATAACAGAAAATGTAGAGAGAATTATTGAGAATTTATTGGCAGAAAACTTCCCTGATATCCTGAAAGATGAGAAGATATCTATCCAAGATGCAATATTAATTTTGACAAAATAGACTTTTAAGTAAAATCCACCACAAAGGATAAGGAAGGACACTATATGATAATTAATGGGTCAGCACACCAGGAGAATATAACCATATCAAATATTTGCATATCCAACAACAGGGCTCCGAAATACATTAAATAAACTCTAATAGCATTGTAAAGAGCGCTAGGTAGCTCTACAATAATGGTAGGAGACTTCAATACACCATTTTTGCTGAAGGACAAAACATTCATAAAGAAGCTCTATAAAGACACAGGAGACCTAAATGACACAATCAATCAACTTGACCTCATAGACATATACAGAACACTCCACCCAACAGCAGCCAAGTATAATTTCTCTTCCAGTGCACATGGAACATTCTCCAGAACAGACCACATCTTAGGCCATAAAGCAAGCCTTAACAGAATCCAAGGCATCAAAATATTACAAAGCATCTTTTCTGATCATACAGCCACAAATATAGATATCAATAACAGAAAAAGTAAGGAAAAAAAAATCAGACACATGGAAACTGAACAACATCTTGCTCAAAAACTGTTGGATTGTAGAAGAAATTGAGGACAGAATAAAAAAATTCACAGAATCAAATGAGAATGAAAACCATCCTACCAGAACTTTTGGGACACAGCTTAAGCAGCACTCAAAGGTCAATTTGTAGCAATAAATACACAGATCAAAAAAGAAAAAAAAAAGTGACAAAATCAAAGCACTGATCCTACAACTCGAACAAATAGAAAGAGAGAAACAAAAGAAGCCCTTGGGCACCAGAAAAAAGCCAAAAATAAAAATTAGAGCAGAATTAAATGAAATAGAGAATAGAAAAACAATTGAAAGATTTAATAAGACCAAAAGCTGGTTCTTTGAAGAGATTAATGAAATTGATAAACCAATGGACAAACAAAAGAAAAACAGGAGAGATGGCAAATAACCTGGAAAAGAAATGAAATGGGCGACATCACATCACATCTAATCTAAGTGAAATTGAAACAATCGTAACTCAACACTAAGAAAAATAGTACTCTAACAAATTTGAAAACCTAGAGGAAATGGACAAATTTCTAGAACCACTCTGCCTAACTAAACTACCACAAACAGAGGTAGAAAAAATAAATAAATCTATAACAAAAGAGATTGAAAGGTAATTAAAAACTCCCAATAACAACAAAAACTCCTGTCCTTGACAGTCTCACAGGAGAATTCTGCCAAACTTTCAGAAAAGAGTTAACACCACTACTACTAAAGGCATTTCAGAGCATAGAGAAAGAATGGAATACTCCCAAATTCATTCTATGATGCCAGCATAACCATGATACCAAAACCAGGTAAAGACACCACAAAAAAAGAAAATTACAGACCAATATCCCTCAGGAATGTAGATTCAAAAATCCTCAACAAAATTCTAGCCAATAGAATTCAATAACATATCAAAAAAATAATTCACTATGACCAAGTGGGATTCATACCAGGGATGCAGGAATGGTTCAATACTAGAAAAACAATCAATGTAATCCATCATATAAATAAAACAAAAGGCCAAAACCGCATGATCTTATCAATTGATGCAGAAAGGGCGTTTGACAAAGTCCAACACCCATTCATGATAAAAACTCTCAGCAAAATAGGAATAGAAGGGAAATTCTGCACCATAATAAAGGGCATTTATACAAAGCCAACAGCCAACATCACTCTAAATGGAGAGAGCCTGAAAGCATTCCCCTTGAGAACGGGAACCAGACAAGGATGTGCTTTATCACCACTTATTCAACATTGTACTGGAGGTGCTAGACAGAGCAATTAGGCTAGAAAAATGAATAAAAGGCATCTAAATTGGTAAGGAAGCAGTAAAAGTACCTCTATTTGTAGATGATATGATCTTATATACAAAAGTCCCTAAAGAATCCACAAGCAAACTATTGGAACTGACAGTAGATTTCAGCAAAGTATCAGGACACAAGGTAAACATACAAAAATCAGTTGGATTTCTCTATACCAACAAAGAGAACCTCGAAGAGGAAATTGCCAAATCAATACCATTTACAATAGCCTTCAAGAAGATAAAATACTTAGCAATAAATCTAACCAGAGGCTTAAAAAGACCTATGCAAAGAAAACTACAAGGCACTACTGCAAGAAACCAAGAAAGACCTACATAAATGGAAAAACATACCTTGCTCATGGATAGGAAGATTCAATGTTGTGAAAAAGTTCTACTCAAAGTGACCTATAGGTACAATGCAATCTCAATCCAAATTACAATGACATTTTTTAATGAGATGGAGAAACAAATCGCCAACTTCATATGGAAAAGGGAAGAGGTTATGGATAAGTAAAATATTACTGAAGAAGAACAAAGTAGGAGGCCTCACACTACCTGATTTTAGAACCTATTATACCACCACAGCAGTTAAAACAGCGTGGTATGGCACAACAGATACATAGATCAATGGAACAGAATTGAGAATTGAGACTTAAAGTCATCCACCTATGAGCAGCTGATATTTGACAAAGGGCCAAAGTCCATTAAATCAGGAAAAGGCAGTGTCTTTAACAAATGGTGCTGGCATAACTGGATATCCATCTGCAAAAAAATGAAACGAGACCCATATCTCACACCATGCACAAAAACTAACTCAAAATGGATCAAAAACCTAAATACAAAATCTAAATCGATACAAGGTTATGGAGGAAAAATTAGGGACAAGCTAGGAGCCCTAATACATGACATAAACAGAATATGAAACATAACTAATAATGCACGAACACCAGAAGAGAAACTAGATAACTGGGAGCTCCTAAAAATCAAATACTTAATGCTCGTCCGAAGACTTCACCAAAAGAGTAAAAAGACAACCCACAGACTGGGGAAAAATTTTGGTGGTTGCATCAATTCAATTTCTGCTTCCACAGTCATATTGCTTTCTTCTCTGACTCTAGCTTCTACTGTGTCCCTCTTATAGGGAGCCTTGTGATTACATCAAGCCTACCCAAATAATCTCAATCTCCTCACCTCAATATCTGAATCTCAATCACACCTGTAAAATCCTTTTTGCTGTTTAAGTTAACATTTAATTTCCAGGAATTAGAATGTAAGCATTCTAATTCCTGGGGTGCCATTGTTCAGTCTACGACACTGAATAATAAACCAAGTAAGGACATTCAGAGCAATGTTAAATTTAGCCGAAGGCCAGGTGACAGAGAAAGTACTGTTGTGGTCAAGAATGCAGGTTTCTAAGTCAAATCAACAAGTCTACTGTTAGCCTTAATTTATTAACAAGAACATAATCATTGCCCCGATTGTACTCTGACATCCTAAAAAGCATCTGAAACCTCAGAGCTGATGACAGGATTGTGGCAGAGAAGGTGGAAGAACCTCCTGGTAAAGATATGGAGCATCCCACAAGCCAAAATAACTGCCAAAGTCACAGTTTGTGTTTACTAGATTTTACTGTGTAATTGCTTTCTCTCAAACTGCAATCCATCTGACCGACTGAGCTTCAGTGTCATAGTTTTACAAAGTGACTCTCTGCCTGATTTTAAAACAAGCATTTCTTTACACAGCCCTTAGACTCCACATTTAACTCAAACTATGTCAGAAAGAGTACAGAAAGAAGTGGAAATTATTACAGTAGTGGATAGAAGCTAGTGGAAAAATATGTGTAAATACTCCCATATGAGAATGGAAGATTGCTTTGTTTTCAGGTTTCTCATTCACCAACAATCAGTAGCAAATTACCCCACTTCAATTTGGTTCTATTGGAGGCCACATATAAATAAGACTAAAATACAGTTTTTTGGAAACTCTATGGGGCAGTTCTACTCTGTCCTATAGTGTTGCTATGAGTCGGAATCGCCTCGACGGCAATGGGTATTTAGTTTTAAAATATAGCTGACACCTGGCACCCTTATAGTGAGAATTTATGGGTGGGGTGGAATAGGGAACAAGCACTAGGATTTAGGAATGAGAGTAGATTGTCTAAAATGATGAGTTATGAATCAATTGTATAAGCAGTAATGTAACCTGTGGTGGTTGTTAGCTGTCCTCAAATTGGCCACTGACTTGTGGGAGCCCTATGCAGAGTGGAATCAGACCTTTGTGAACCAAAGCATTTTCAATTACTGATGTTTTTCAGAGTTAGACTGCCAGGCTTTTCTTCCTAGTCTGCTTTAGTCAGGAAGCTCTGTTGAAACCTGTTCAGCTTCAAAGCAACATGAAGCCTACACTGACAGAGGAGTGGTGCGTTGCCTGGTAGTTGAAACCAGGTCTTCTACATGGGGAGCAAAATTTCGCCACTGAACCACCACTGTCCAATGTACTATAGGCCATCTAGATGGCACTGGATTAGTTGATTATGTCTCCCATGTGTCTGTCAGTTTGTCTTACTGTGGAGGCTTGCATGTTGCTGTGACACTGGAAGCTATGCTACCAGTATTCAGATAGCAGCATGGTTACCCATGGTGGACAAGTTTCATCTGAGCTTCCAGACTAAGACAGACTAGAAAGGCCTTAACAGTCTACTTCTAAAAAGAATTAGCCAGCGAAAACCTTATGAATAGCAGTGGAACACTGATATAGTGCCAGAAGATGAGCCCCACCAGGTTGGAAGGCACTCAAATGACAACTGGGGAAGAGCTGCCTCCTCAAAGTAGAGTCAACCTTAATGATGTGGTTGAAATCAAGGTTTTGAGACCTTCATTTGCAGATGTGGCATGACTCAAAGTGAGAAGAAACAGCTGCAGACATCAATTGGTAATCAGAATGTAGAATGTACTAAGTATGAATCTAGGAAAATTGGAAATGGAACACATACACGTTGATATCCTAGGCATTAGTGAGATGAAATGGACCGGTATTGGCCATTTTGAATCAGACAATAATATGGTCTACTTTGCCAGGAATGACAACTTGCATTCATCATCAAAAAAAAATTTCAAGATCTATCCTGACATACAACGCTGTGAAAGTATAATATCCATACGCCTACAAGGAAGACCAGTTAATATGACTGTTATTCAAATTTATGTACCAACCACTAAGGCCACAGATGAAGAAACTGAAGATTTTTACCAATTTCTGCAGTCTGAAATTGATCAAGCATGCAGTTAGGTTGCATTAATAATTATCATTGATTGGAAGGTAAAAGATGGAAACAACAAAAAACAAAGAAGGATCAGTAGTTGGAAAATATGGCTTTGGTGATAGAAACAATGCCAGAGATCACAGGATGGAATTTTCCAAGACCTACAACTTCTTCATTGAAAATACTTTTTTTCGCCAATATAAATGGCGACTATACACATGGACCTCACCAGACGTAATACATGGGAATCAAATCAACTACATCTGTAGAAAGAGATGATGGAAAAGCCCAGTATCATCAGTCAGAACAAGGCCAGGGGCTGACTATGGTACAGACCACCATCATGTACAGACCATCATTTGATAATATGCAAGTTCAAGTTGAAAGTGAAGAAAATTAGAACAAGTCAATGAGAGCTGAAGTATGACCTTGAGTATATCCAACCTGAATGTAGAGATCATCTCAAGATAGATTTGATGACCAAAGACCAGACAACTTATGGAATGACATCAAGGGCATCATACATAAAGAAAGCAAGAGGTCATGAAAAAGACAGGAGAGAAAAAAAAAGACCTAAGTGGATTTCAGAAGGGAATCTGAAAGTCACTCTTGAACATAGAGTAGTTACAGCAAAAGGAAGAAATGATGAAGTAAAAGAACTGAACAGGAGATTTCAAAGGGCAGCTTGAAAAGACAAAGTAAAGTATTATAATGACATGTCCAAACAGCTAGAGATAGAAAACCAAAAGGGAATAACATGTTCTGTATTTCTCATGCTGAAAAAGCTGACGAAAAATTTCAAGCCTCAAGTTGCAATATTGAAGAATTCCATGAGGAAAATATTAAACAGCACAAGAAGCATCAAAAGAAGATGGAAGGAATACACAGAATCATTACACCAAAAAGGACTGTTAGACGTTCAACCATTTCAAGAGGTAGCATATGAACAGGAAACCAAGGAAGAAGTCCAGGCTGCACTGAAGGTATTAGCAAAAAACAAGGCTCCAGGAATTGATGGAATATCAATTGAGATGTTTCAACAAATCATTGCAGTGCTGAAGGGCTCACTTGTCTATGCCAGGAGATTTGGAAGACAGCTACCTGACCCATTGACTGAAAGAGATCCATATTTATGCCTATTCCAAAGAAAGGTGGTCGAACCAAATGTGAAAATGATTGAACAGTATCATTAATATCACATGAAAGTAAAATTTTGCTGAAGATCATTCAAAAGCAGCTGTGGCCATGTATCGACAGGAAACTGCCAGAAATTCAAGCCAGATTCAGAAGAGGATGTGGAATCAGGGATATCATTGCTGATGTCAGATGGATCCTGGCTGATAGCAGAGAATACCAGAAAGATGTTTACCTGTTTTATTGATTATGCAAAGGCATTCGACTATGCGGATCTTAACAAATTATGTAAAACATTGCAAAGAATGGGAATTCCATAACACTTAATTGTGCTCACGAGGAATGTGTGCATAGATCAAGAGCCAGTTGTTCAGAAAGAACAAAGGAATACGGAGTGTTTTAAAGTCAGAAAAGGTGTGTGTCAGTGTCGTACCCTTTCACCATACCTATTCAATCTGTATGCTGAGCAAATAATCTGAGAAATTGGACTGCATGAAGAAGAATGGGGCATCAGGATTGGAGGAAGACTCATTAACAACCTGCATTATGCAGCTGACACAAACTTGCTTGCTGAAAGTGAAGAGGACTTGAAGCACTTACTGATGAAGATCAAAGACCACAGCCTTCAGTATGGATTGCACCTCAACACAAAACAAAAATCCTCACAGCTGGACCAATAAGCAACATCATGATAAATGGAGAAAAGTTCGAAGTTGTCAAGGATTTCTTTTTACTTTGATCCACTATCAACTCCCATGGAAGCAGCAGTCAAGAAATCAACAGACACATTGCACTGGGCAAATCTGCAGCGAAAGAACACTTTAAAGTGTTGAAAAACAAAGATGTCACCTTGAGGACTAGGTGTGCCTGACGCAAGTCGTGGTATTTTCAATCAACATACGCACGCAAAAGCTGGACAATGAATAAGGAATACTGAAAAATTGACATCTTTGAATCGTGGTGTTGGTGAAGAATATTGGATATGCCGTGCACTGCCAAAAGAAGGAACAAATCTGTCTCAGAAGAAGTACAACCAGAATGCTCCTTAGAAGCAAGGATACCGAGACTACATCTTACATACTTTGGTCATGTTATCAGGAGGGATCAGTCCCTGGAGAAGGACACCATGCTTGCTAAACTAGAGGGTTAGTGAAAAAGAGGAAGACCTTTAACTAGATGGATTGACACTGTAACTGCAACAACGGGCTCAAGCATAACGATTGTGAGCATGGCACAGGGCCGCACGGTGTTTTGTTCTGTAGTACATAGGGTCATCATGAGTCGCTACTGACTGGACACCATCCAACAACACCAACAGTTGATTAGGTAACCTTACCTCTTCACATGTGCTATTTCTGACTTTAAAGTCTAAGTTGGTTGAAGATGTAGTCTTCTACAACTAGATGTTTATGACATTATGTCAGCATTTATTTTTTAATTAGATTCATGAATGCTAATAAAAGGGAGTTTAATCCATTGTTAAAAATAATAATTTTCTTAGTTTTTATTTATTTTTTTGCTGTAGGGTAATCTGAGTAGTTTTCCGGGAGATCTCAATTTTTCCCTCTCTGTGACATTAAAATTACAATTTTAAAATAATAAATGAAATGTAAATATTTGTATCAAAACAAAATTTCCTAAGATTTAAATTTGAATATTTAGAAAATTTACAAATGTTCTATCTCCTTAGAAGTTAAGAGGGATTTCATAGTGCATTTACTCTCCATTTTAAATAATTAAAAATTATCTTACCAAATATGAATATTTTTAAGACAAAAATAAAACGATTTAATGAGACTATTTCTTTAATTACAGTGACACACTCAGGATTAAATTAGAACTACCATAAGATGAGCAAAAGTTTTGAAATAGTTTTTTTTTTTTAAGCTGTCATTAGAAAAAATCTTTTTGGTTTCATATTTCTTTTGTCAGCCCAAACTAATTATAATTAGCATGCTGTATACTATGGAACTGAATTACCAGAAGCAGCAGCACTTTAATCTTTTCAAAGAACTTTTGTTTTGCATCAGATAAATTCCCAGATCTTAAGAATTTATAATAAATTGCTCACATTATATACATTTTTTTATACTATGGAACTGAATTACCAGAAGCAGCAGCACTTTAATCTTTTCAAAGAACTTTTGTTTTGCATCAGATAAATTCCCAGATCTTAAGAATTTATAATAAATTGCTCACATTATATACATATGTATATAGATGGATTGACCAAACAAAGGAAAAAAGTGTAGATGGAGAAAGTCCTTCTCTGATTCACAGTCAGCTGTTTCCAGTGGTGACCCTCTCAAACATAGGAGGTATAATGTAGGGAGGAAAAAGAGCAAACGACAAATTTAGTCATAATTTGACTTCTTCAAATACTTTACCTTTCATTTTCTTGTAAATTAGGCATGGAAGGTTGATTAGAGAAAATTCTTGGTTTGGTAATTAGTATGACTGAGTCCTAACTCAAAGACTTCCTCTCATGATGTTACTCTAAGTGGGTCTTCAAACATTTTTGACCTGATAAGCCTTTAAATAAATGAAGGAGGTCGGATTAGGTCATCTCTATGGTCTCCTTTGTCTTTCTAAAATGATTTCATTTTATTATTGAGAATGATAAATTCCTAGTGACATAAAACAATTTTTAAAGCCTTCAAAGGGAGAGTATCTTTTGAAAGGAAAGAGTCTGACAAAAACAGTGTATATGCAACTAAACAGTAAAATTTTATTAATTGAAAGTAAATAAGCTGTGTTTTCATTAGCGTGTGGATTTTATTTAGGTAGGGACCATTGCTCATCTTTTTGTTCCATCACTATAATTTCCTCATTGCTGTGTTTACTGAACAGGCACCCTAGTGGCAGAGTGGTTTAGAACTTGGCTGCTAATTGAAAGGTTGGCAGTTGTAACCCACCAGCTGCTCCATGGGAGAAAGATGTGGCAGTTTGCTTCCCTAAAGATTACAGCCTTGGAAACCCTATGGCGCAGCTGTACCTTGCCCTACAGGATGGCTTTGTGTCAGAATTGACGGGAGGGTGTCGGGTTTGGTTTTCATTTTATATTTACTGATTGATATCTATGAGTTTTGCTACCCACATCACCCCTCTCATCCTCAATTTTGTCCTTAAATCTCTACTTTCTGATGTGATTTCAAATGCTTCTGCTTATTGTTCCAACCAGGTTTCATTCTGGGCTTCCCCGGAAGCTGGAAATAACACAGCAGAGTTGGGTATGTTTAAAAGCAGACACGCTTGTAAACTAGGCACTGTATACCACATTTGTTCTTGTTCAGGCCTGTCTGAGTCTTTACTCAGTTGTCCAGGTAACAGATATTTGTATAAGTGCTTGCCCTAAAAAAAACTCTAAATCATCTTTAGAGTTATCCGTGATTGCCCAGCACCAGGAATTGAAATCTATACCAGTAAACCTTTGTTTCCATTGTTTGTGATGTCCCACTCACAACTGGTTTCTCTAACAGGCTCAGTGACCTAGCATGATTCAGCCTCAAACCCATAATAATTAATTACTTAATTGTGGTATCCTGCCAGGCAGTATTAGCTGGTGGAACAAGAATTACAATGAACTATTTAAATTAAAGATTAATGAGATGAAAATTTATCTACCTATGTGAGGATGGCACAGAACTGAGCAGTATTTCCTTCTGTTGTACATAAAGTCACTATGAGTCAGAACCAATTCAATGGTACATAATAATAACATGTTCACTTGTTCACAAACTTAAAAAATATATAGATTGTTCCAACAACATATTTGAAAATGGATGAAAGGAACTAATATACCTTTCAGTTTTATCACCCTGTTCTATTATAATTATATAAAATTGTCGATAAGTTCATTTTATTTGAATCAACAATTATTGAATGCCTATGGAAGCAGAAGTTAAGAAATCAAAGGACATATTGCATTGGCCAAATCTTCTGCAAATGACCTCTATAAAGTTTTAAAAAGCAGAGATTTCACCTTGATACTAAGGTGTGTCTAACTCAAGGCATTGTCTTTTTAATCTCCTCATAAGCACATGAAAGTTTGATAGTGAAAAAGAAAGACAGAAGAAGAAATGATGCATGTAAATTGTGGTGTTGGTGAACATTATCAAATATACCACGAACTTCCAGAAGAATGAACAAATTAGTCTTGGAGGAAGTACAGCCAGAATGCTCCTTAGAAACAGGGATGGTGAGATTTCATTTTGCTTACTTCGGCCTTGTCATCAGGAAATTACAGTCACTAGAAAACTACATTATGTTTTGTGAAGTAGAGGGTCA
The DNA here is from genome assembly GCF_024166365.1 of Elephas maximus indicus. Taxonomy (NCBI): domain Eukaryota; kingdom Metazoa; phylum Chordata; class Mammalia; order Proboscidea; family Elephantidae; genus Elephas; species Elephas maximus. Next base: position 52,729,111 of record NC_064835.1, read on the forward strand.
TCAGAAATAAGGGAAAGCCTCAATGAAAAGGGTTGACACAATAGGTACAACAATGGACTCAAACATACTAACAAGAATGAAGATGGCTTATGCATTGTGATGGATAACTTTTATATGACCTTTCTAACCATGGTTTTGTAATTCCCACCCAAGTGATTGGGGGGCGGACTATACAAATAAGCTAATTGTGACCCACCAAGGGGATTAGATAGCTTGCTAGTAAGGCAAATAAAGTCCATTGCACCTGTGTGGGTGTGAGACCATGCAAATAAAGTCTATGGAACCATAACAGAGGGATCAGTCAGTTTTGCCTTTCTGATAGGCTTCAAATGAGCCATCCCAAAAGCAAGAGGGGATCTTACTACCACAAAGAAAGAAGAGCCAGAAGTGAAGTGTATCTTTGGGACCCAGGATCCCTGTGTTGAGAAGCTCCTGAAACCTGGAGACTGAGAAAGAGAGAGCTGTAACACCAAAGATGGCAAGAGGCAGCATCAAAGAAATGGCAGCAGCAGAACCAGGAGATCCGTAGGAGACTGCCTGCCCTACAGAGCAAGAAAGCTGAGTGCCTTCAGGCAGGGGGCTTGCAGAAGGAGTAGGATGCCTCTGGGCACTTGGTGGCACTAGGTTTGCTGACCCACAGAGAGAGAGATGAGGTGGTGAAGCAGGCTGCCTCTGGGAGCTTATTGGCAGAATTGAAAGAGTTTGTAACACTTTTTTGAGTAGGGCAGAGGCTAAGGGGCCAGAGAGAGAGGTGCCTGCAGGCACTGCCTGGAAAAGTCTGTCCTGATTGAAGAACTGTATCCTGAGTGTTCCTAAACCTGAGTCGTAACATGTTACTTCCCTAATAACCCCCATAATTGTGAGTATGGTCTGAAAGTTCTATGTGGCCATTACAGAAAACTGTCAAGTTCAGCAGAGAAGTGGAGAGTGCCAGGGGAGAGACAGTTGGTGTGAGAATTGGTAAAAAGGTTGGAAGGTGGAGGCATGTCTGACCTCCACCTCACAGGAATCAGCTTTGGGCTGTTGATCTTGATTCTCCTTCCCCCTTGTGAAATTAGAGGAGGTCAGAGAACTCTACCACACCATTTTTACAGCTCAAGACCAGGACAAATTTCATTCTGTTATACATAAGGTCACTATGAGTGGAGCCTATTTGATGGCACCTAACAACATTTTTTTTTTTTTTTTAAACAACAATAACAATGTTTAAAACAACTCTAACTTTAAGTAAGTCTTTGAAGTGTTCCACATTACCTAGGTTACTTGGTTTGGTTCCTTAACTATTCCTGACTTCACTTCCCAGCTCCAAACCAAATCCTTTTGCTAAATTTAGAGCAGTCTCTGTATTGGCATATATTTAAAGAACATATATACTTCATTCCCAGCCAAATTTCCTCTTGGCTCCTCATTGATTTATATTTATCAGCTATGCTCCATGACCCTGACCAAATATTTTTAAATAAATGGGAAAGAAGTAAATTTAGGAAAGAAGGCAGAAAACCTGACTTCTGTACAGTGCCTTTAATTATTAAGTTTCCTAATGTACAAGGAAAATTCCTTATGAGTCTTTAATTATCACTCTGACACCTAAACAGCAGAGTCTATGTTATTGCTCACACAGGTATTAACATTTGTAGTGTGATGTGTCTGATGGGTTGAGTGTCATATTTAAAAGAATAAAAGCATTGTTCTGCTGGTATCCCCACTTTGAAATTCTTCATCCATACGCTAAAAGCCTTGAAGCTTTCTGACCGGTCAAGTGAATGAATATTACCTCAGGTTCAGTTTTCCAGGAAGCTGACCTTGAGACAAGATAAGCATGCATGAAAAAATACTAGTAAATGCCTTGGGATTATCAAGGGAGAGGGAAAGAAGGGAAAAAACAAAAGCAGGAATGGATAGAAGAAGAAGTTGAACTATGATGCAGTCTCAGTGATGGCCCCATGGTGGTCTCTGAAGCTGGGATGGCCCTAGAGCTTTCCTAAGTTGGAGTGAGAACTCAGGACTTTCCATCCCCATGTCAACCAGATGTTCCATGACGCTGGGAAGGTGGCTTTCCTCAGCTGAGGTACTTCAGAAGAGGGCTGAAAGCTGCAGCCCGACAGCCAGGAGAAATCTCAGCAGCTGGAATAAGTCCTTCAGTCTCAAAACAGGGTCTGGGCAGCACATCAGAGCATCCACTACAGACGCTTTTGAAAAACAATATGAATAAGTTTGGGGGAGTCATTGCTTCTCCTCTATGCCACAGGGGAAGCCTGAAATTCCTCTAAGAAACATTGCCCTCTCTTTTCATTCTCCTTTTGAATTGCAGATGCCAGGTAGCACAGTATATTAAGTCACTTACATTTGTGAACTAAATGTGTCTGTTTCATCCTTCTGGGTGGTAAATGATTGTGATTTTAATGGGAATATATTTGAAAGGGCAATCAAAATCAGAGGAGGGAGTGGGAAGAGGAATTCCCAAGTTGTGAAGTGAAGTCTTTTCAAATTGTAAAGTAAAGGAGGGCCCTTTGAAATAGTGTTTTGCATAATTGTTTGCAACAACTTTAATGTGTAAGTCTTGGGTGAACCCTTAGAATGAATCATGTTATTTTTCGGTGACTCAAATCCATTCTGACTCATAGAGACCCAATGTTACAGAGCAGAACTTAGAATTGTCAAATAGGACTTCCTAGGCTTTAATCCTTACAAGAGCAGAAGGCCAGGTCTCTTCTCCCACAGAGCCACCATTGGGTGGGTTCAAACTGTCAACCTTTCTGTTAGCAGCAGAGAGCTTAACGATTATGCCACCAGGGCTCCTTAGAATTAACCATAACATATCTTAACATATCTAAATTTGAAGGAAGTTAAAAGATAAAAGCCTTCCCTAAATACCATCAATTAATATTTGTCTGAAAGAAATTTGCACACTTTTTTTCACCTTGCCTATACTTTAAAACACCAATAGTGGTGAAACACAATCCTATTTAGAGAAACAAATCGTCCATCTATTCATACCCATATCTATTAAACATTTTTGTCAAGAATCTATTATGCCAAGCGCTTGGAATGCAGACTTATCAGTCACCAGCACGAGGTTCTTACTGTCTATCAATAGTGAAAAACAAATAATATATAATTTAAAGTAGAGGAATTACAATAGAGAGATATATAAGCTTTAGTGGTGACTAGAAGAAATGGGGGAAAGAAGAAAGATTACACTAGACTGGGTCTTAATGAATGTAGAGTTGTTTATCTTGCAAGCAAGACAGGGAGTGTTAGAGGACAAGAAAATTGAATATGTAAATGAACTCTCTCTGCCATACAATTTATGGCAATTATTAAAAAGGTTATATTATATTAAGCATATAAAGGAAATATCTGTCACTCAGTATGTACTACACATGGGACAAAAATGCATCTGTATGGGTGCATTCTAGTGGAAACTCCCCTAGGGAATTATGGGAGAATTTCTACTAGACTACTTTCACTGATTTTTGTTGATTTCTGTGGTATAGAAACTTCTACCTTATTAAATTTCATTGACAACCCCCACCTCAGCATTTCTTTAATATCATCTACTAGGTCTTAGATTCCTCAGCTGGAAAATGAGATCTGTTTGAATGGTGAAGGTAGTTTCTTTGAGATTCAACTTCTCTACATAATAGAGAACATTAATACATATTTCTTTAATATGACTAACTTTGTTGGTTATATATATATATATATGGAAACCTTGGTAGCTTAGTGGTTAAGTGCTATGGCTGCTTGCCAAAAAGTCAGCAGTTCAAATCTACCAGATGCTCCTTGGAAACTCTATGGGGCAGTTCCACTCTGTCTTATAGGGTTGCTATGAGATCTTACATTTCTCTTTTCCCAGCAAATGACTGTATTTTTGGCCTCTTCTAAATCATCCTAGGCACCTGGCATAACTGAAATACCATAAAATTATGAATTGGGCAACGCTGTAGAAAGAATTTGATTAAATATTATTTGATTCCCCAAAGGCAACTTCACTAATTGTTTTAAAACTGTTTAGAGGTATTCAGTGAACACAAATAGAGTCTAATTTTCCATTCAATGGCCTTGTTCTCTGCTTTTGTCCTTTAGCATGTGCAAAAATACTCTTGTGCCATAGAATTTTAGTCTAATTTTGGTCCAAGAAAATGATTTCTTTAAATTCATAAAAGTAATTTATGAAAGTGATTGGCAGAATACAGTTTTACTGTGAGAAAGGAAAGAAGGAAGGCTCTAAGGAAGGAAAAAAAGGAAAGAAAGAACTGAAGAGCAAATACAGGTAAAGTTAGTCAAGTTAAAGAAATAGATATTAGTGTTCTTAGGAGAAACAGCAACAATTTTATATATGTGTATGTGGAGCCCTGGTGGTGAGGTAGTTCGCAACTCGGCTGTTAACCAGAAGGTCAGCAGTTTGAATCCACCAGCCTCTTCTTGGAAACCCTATGACGCAGTTTATTCTGTCCTGTAGTGTCGCTATGAATTGGAATCAACTCAACAGCAATGATTTTGTGTATAGGGTGGCATTGTGGTTAATTGCTATGCCTGCTAACCAAAACGTCAGTAGTTCGAATCTACCAGGTGCTTCTTGGAAACTCTATGGGACAGTTCTACTCTGTCCTATGGGGTCACTATGAGTCAGAATTGGCTATGAGTTGGAATTGGCTCAATGGCAGCAGGTTTTTTTTTTGTTTTATATATATATATGGAAATTTTGGTGGCGTAGTGGTTAAGTGCTATGGCTGCTTACCAAAAGATCAGTAGTTCAAATCCACCAGCTGCTCCTTGGAAACTCTATGGGGCAGTTCTACTCGGTCTTATAGTGTTGCTATGAGTCATAAGTGACTCGACAGCATCAGGTTTATATATATATATATATATATATATATATATATATATATATATATAGTTGGAATCAACTTGACGGCAACTGGTTTGGTGTATGTGTATATATATATATATATACATATGCATATGTATATATATATATACACTAAGGAATTGACTCACAGGATTCTAGGGGACTAGCAAGTATACAATCTGAGGATGGGCCAGCAAACTGAATTCAAGCAGAGGCTGCAATCTTGTGATAGAATTTCTTCTTGTCTGGAAATGTCAGTTTTTGTTCTTAAGGCCTTCAAGTGATTGGGTAAGGCTCATTTAAACTATCTGGGATAATTTCTGTTACTTAAAGTCAACTAACAGCAGCATTTAGATTCATGCTTGATTAAGTAACTGGCTACTACATTAACCCAGCCAAATTGACATATAAAACTAACAATAAAAAAAAACTTTTATTAGAGAATCATTTCTGGATAATTGGATAAACTGAGTTTCATATATCTTAGAAATTGTTTATCAGTAACAACAAATTTATTTGGATATGACGGTGCTGGGCTACAAAATAACTTTACCAATATACTCTTTTTAATAAATTTCCACTAGGATATTTTTACCACTAATTAATATTTTGAAAAATCAAATACCAATGTGATTTTTGATTGTACATATTTAAAGTCAGTATTAAGAAATTGAATGGTTCTTTATATCTTATATCAGGGCAGGGTCCACTTAGACATTTGCACATGAAAAACTGCTCTCCAAATTGACCAATTTTACAGAAAGATTTTAACACTTATGTATATTGTCTCTTCTCAATAAAGAGCTAAAATCAGTAGAATTCAGAGGCCTAATACATGTATACCATTTTTATCTGTGATAGGCTAAGATGTGTTCATTTAGACAAGAATGCTGCTCCTGATATCCTCTTTAACTCAATTAGTCTTCACGTGATTCATTGTTAAACATCTGTGAGATAATGCAAAACACTGAGAAAAACCTTCAGATTAAATTGAAACTATAGTAGGGAAGTGGAGCTTCATAGGCAGACATGATTTTTTACCTGTCAGGCAAGTATCTTATAAATAGTTATTCATTTTTTCACAAGTATCATCACTGCTGGGATAGTGATTCCAATGTGCTCTATTGTAACAACACTAACAGTGTATTTACACATGTATGTTAATACACTTGCAATTTACAAGCCAGCCTCACATATCTGTATCCCATCATAAACCCTGCTCAAGCCCAATTACGCAGATCGTATATTCTTTTTGCAAGGTTCAAGAGCTCTACCGGTAGAGCAGAAGGCTCTGAAATCTGCCTTTAAATATCCTTACCTCTAGGTTGCCTTTGCCAACATTGACTCTGGTTTTATGGAGTTATTTTAAGCATGTACATTATTTAATGTGGCAAAGCAGTAGAGTTTCTTAGCCACCTTGCTCTGTCAAACCAAAAAACAGTCATTAATGCCTCCCCACGCAATGTATGGAGCCCTGGTGGCACAATGCTTATTTGTTTTTTATGAGAAAAAAAAATAACTGTACACTGAAGAAACAAATATCTTGCCCAGGTGACCAAAATTAACATCGGCAATGAGGGACAGATGTTTGTAGAGAAAAACCCTGAAATAGACAGTTCATTGATGTAGTTAGTCTGGCTGGAAATTCATAATCTCAATGTAATCCTGAGGAAAAGCCTCTCAAAGAGAGAAATTGGTAGCAGATATCTTGCTTTGATTTTTGGGGTTTTCTTACTCACAAAACCAGATATTCACTTTATAGAAATTCCCAACCAAAATTGATCCTGCCAGAAGTTTTTCTCTCACACAAAGTTGCAAATCCTTTCTTTCCTGTTAGAAGCCAGGCTTGTTAAATTTGAATTTCAAAAGATATGGCTGAGTGGAGAGGCAGAGACCATCACTAAGATCTCAGTAAAAGATGGAAGGCAGGGTTTATTCAATCACGTTAAGATCAGCCAGTGGTTGATATTCTATATTTCTCCCTCCTCTTCTCTTTATAAGTCTCATTGTACCTAACTTCTTCTAGCCATTGGCGTTTTCTGGAATCAAAATGGTCTCCCTATTTCTACAAACAACAAAAAGATGTGAGATCTCAAGGCATGAAATGACTTGACTCACATCAGATGGACATCATATGGTTCATTGCTAGGTTAGATTGCCAACATGACTGACCACTTAATTAACTGGCCTTGTATACAAAAACAATGTGAGTGAAGTTGACCCAAGATATTCACGTGGATCTGAACGACCAGACAAACTGAGAGAATCACAATGTGAAAATGGGTGAGACTAGATTACCAAGTAGGAGGCTAGATTATCATGAAAACATTCTTTCTCTCCTGTGAACAATTAGGAATTACTGATTTATATTTTTAGAGTAAATTTCCTTTATTAAACTATAACATACATAGAGAAAAGTGCACAGATCATAAGTATAAATCATGATTAAATTTTACAAAGTGAACAACCCATGTTACCACCTCCCACATCAAAGAATAGTACACTACCAACAACTAGGAAGCTCCCAGTCTCTCTGCCTGCCAAACAGAACTCCTGTTCTGACTTCTATCACTGTACTTTTGTCTGCTTTTGAACATGCTATAAATGACATTATGCAATATGAACTCTTGTGTTTGTCTTCTTTCACTCAACATTGCTGAAACTTAATGATGGTGCTGCCTGTTGAAGTAATTTATTCCTTTTCATTATGGTACAGTGTTCCTTTGACTATACTATCATGTATTTATTTGTTTTACTGTTGATGGATAGTTATGAATGACTTTTGGTAGATGTATGTATGTATTTGTATAAGAATTTTGCTTAGGAATAATAGAAGAGCTGGGGTATATATACATACATGTTTACATATATGTATATGTATATATACACATATACATGTATATGTATACATAGAGTTTTTTTTCTGCTTTCCAAAAATGCTTGTATTGATTTAAACTCCCACAGGCAATGTAAGATAGTTCCAGTTGCTCCAGAGCCTCATTGATGCTTTGAATTGTCTCTCTTTATAACTATTTGGACAGGTATGTAGTGGTATCACATTGTGCTTTTACTCATAGATATCTGATGACTAATAAGGTTAAGCTCCTTTCAGTATATTTATTGGCCATTTGGGTATTCTCTTTTATGAAGTTTCTATTCATGATTTTGCCCATTTTATTTTTCTTCATTGAGTAGTTGGAGTTATTTATATATTCTGGACATGAATATTTTCTGGGTACATATATTGCAAATATCTTGTATTTGTGGCTTTCCTTTTTTTCTCTCTTAATGATGTATTTTGATACTTGTAAATATGAATTAAGTCTAATTTGTCCATCTTTTCCTTTATGGAAAGTGACTTTTTGAGTTCTATTTGAGAAACATGTGCCTACTCCCAAAGGCATGAAATGTTCTCCCATTTTGTTTTCCAGAGCTGAGACCCCAATTTGTATGTTTAGCATCAACATTGTGACAAATGCATTTCTGTTCTTTAAAGTCATCCATGTGTGGCATTTTTGTTACGGCAGCACGAGGTAACAAAGACAGTAGGCAAATGATTTTTCAGAACAGACTCATGCCATTTATAATTAATTTGCTATTAGGACCGCACCTTGCTATTACAGAGAAATTAGCTTTCTCCTCTGAATCAATCTACCCTATTACCACGTTTCTTGCGCAGTATGGGAAATACTGCAGTAATTCAACAGTGGTTAAGATTACCAAAACCCTTAGTCATATCAAGAAGTTGAAAATGTGAGCCTTAGGAGAAACACACCTTCCTACCTATGCCCAAATATTACTTCCTACGAAAGTATGGGGAGAGGAAAATGTTGCTGTCCCTGGCCTGGGATAATATTCTTTCTGGGAGAAATTTAAACTTTGGGCATAAAGTTAGTTTGAGCCAAGGAGTATAAATAAACATTGAATCAGATAGAAAGACTGAGAGCTGAATAATGAGGTCAGGAGGAAGTTTGCAACAATAATGAGAATATAAATTCAAGAAGTGGAGACTCTGTGGAGGAAGCAGTTCAGATCCTCTTTGTAGAGTATAATTTGACATAGTTATCTTGCATCCAAACACAGATATTCCTCTGATATGGTTGGTTAGCTTGTTTTCAGACAAATTATCCTCCAAAAATGGACATTGATTCTTCCTCATTTTATTGGAATTTTTGCAGCCTGTTCATTTACTTCTCACTTACACAGCGTGTCTTCATCTCATCCTTAATAGTTTCAGTTTAAAATTTTGCCTCTCTTAATTCAATTAACATTACTCCCTTCTTAGTCAAATAATCCAAGCTCTTTATGCATGGTCATAGCATGTATTTCTTTTTTCCTTTAATGCACAGTCCCCATAGACTTCATATTCATAACCTGTCTAGAATTTTTAATGAGTGTAACAGCATGAGCATCAGTAAATTGAACTACCTTAACCACCTCAACTCCCCTAAGCTCAAAGCAAGATGTTTCTTCCCGGCTTTTTAGTCACTGAGTTCTTATTCTTGGGAATCTCTGCATTAAACACTTTACATACTTAAAGGCTATTTTACTTCCCAATGGCAAAGTAGAGCTCATAATCACATAATTCATTTAAGGGTACCATTCAATGTCTATACATACAAACCATATTCTTTGTTGTTTTGTTTTGTTTACTGAAAATTGTTTAAACCGATGAACTTGCTCTGGGGGTATGGAATACCAAGTCCCCACGAAACAATTAAGCCTGTATCAAGGCCTTGTATCAGGTTTGTATAAAGGAGTCCCTGGGTGGTGCAACAAGTTAACACACTTACTGTTAACAAAGGTTGGAGGTTCAAGTTCACCCTCAGGCACCTCGGAAGAAAAGTTTGGCTCTGAAGATGGTCATAAGTTAACTAGATGTATTTCAAACAGATGTGAGACAGTTCAGGTGCACCTGAGGGTGCAGTCAAAAACACTGACGATTTTGGTGATAGAGGAGGTTGGTGTTTTCATGAAGGGTACAACACATAAGCCAGCATGTTTAACAAAGAAAAACAGCTAGGACAAGCCCTCCTAGGGTGAAAATAAATCTCAAACACAGAGATGAAAAGCTACCTATGCAAAGTACCACATTATTTATTTATATCAGGCAATGTATGCCTCAAGTATTGTACAAAAATAATCATAATAATATAGCAAGGGAGCCTAAGAATTGAATGTGACACCATCAGAGACAGACAACTTAATACAAAACCCAGGAAAGAGGCAGTCAAAAAGAGCCCTACAAAGGCAGAAAATCAGTAAAGATATAGTTGAAATAAGCAGCACCATCAATCAACTGGATCTGACATTTATAGAATATATTATGAAACAAGAGCAGAATACACCTTCTTCTCAAGCTTACATGACACATTTACCAAGATAGACCACATCTTGTGTCATAAAACACACCTTAACTAATGTAAAAGAATAAAAGTCATGTAAAGTATGCTCTAGTGATGGAAGATGAGCCCCTCAGGTTGGAAGGCACTCAAAAGATGACTGGGGAAGAGCTGCCACCTCAAAGTAGAGTCAACCTTAATGACATGGGTGGAGTAAAGCTTTCAGGACCTTCATTTGCTGATGTGGCATGACTCAAAATGAGAAGAAACAGCTGCAAAAATCCATTAATAATCGGAACCTGGAATGTACGAAGTATGAATCTAGGAAAATTGGAAATCATCAAAAATGAAATGGAACTCATAAACATCGATATCCTAGGCATTAGTGATCTGAAATGGACTGGTATTGGCCATTTTGAATCAGACAATCATATAGTCTTCTATGCTGGGAATGACAACTCGAAGAGGAATGATGTTGCATTCATCGTCAAAAAGAAAATTTCAAGATCTATCCTGAAGTACAATTCTGTCAGTGATAGGATAATATCCATAACGCCTACAAGGAAGACAAGTTAATACAACTATTATTCAAATTTACGCACCAACCACTAGGGCCAAAGATGGAGAAATAGAATATTTTTATCAGCTGTTGCAGTCTGAAATTGACCGAATATGCAATCAAGATGCATTGATAATCACTGGCAATTGGAATGTGAAAGTTGGACACAAAGAAGAAGGATCAGTTGGGAAATATGGCCTTGGTGATAGGAACAATGCCGGGGATCCCATGATAGAATTTTGCAAGACCAACGACTTCTTCATTGCAAATACCTTCTTTTACTAACATAAACGGTGACTGTACACATGGACCTCGCCAGATGGAACACACAGAAATCAAATTGACTACATCTGGGGAAAGAGACAATGGAAAAGCTCAATATCATCAGTCAGAACAAGGCCAGGGCCGACTGTGGAAGAGATCATCAATTGCTCATATACAAGTTCAAGCTGAAACTGAAGAAAACCAGAGCAAGTTCATCAGAGCCAAAATATGACCTTGAGTATATCCCACCTGAATTTAGAGACCACTTGAAGAACAAATTTGTCACATTGAACACTAGTGACCAAAGACCAGACGAGTTGTTGAATGACATCAAGGACATCATCCATGAAGAAGGCAAGAGGTCATTGAAAAGACAGGAAAGAAAGAAAAGACCAAGATGGATGTCAGAGGAGACTCTGAAACTTGCTCTTGAGCTTTGAGCAGCTAAAGCAAAAGGAAGAATTGATGAAATAAAAGAACTGAACAGAAGATTTCAAAGGGCCTCTCCAGAAGACAAAGTATTATAATGACATGTGCAAAGAGCTGGAGATGGAAAACCAAAAGTGAAGAACAAGCTCTATGTTTCTCAAGCTGAAAGAACTAAAGAAAAAATTCAAGCCTGGAGTTGCAAGAGTGAAGGATTCCATGGGGAAAATATTAAACGATGCAGGAAGCATCAAAAGAAGATGGAAGGAATACACAGAGTCATTATACCAAAAAGAATTAGTCGATATTCAACCATTTCAAGAGGTGGCATATGATCAGGAACCGATGGTACTGAAGGAAGAAGGCCAAGCTGCTCTGAAGGCATTGGTGACAAACAGGGCTCCAGGAATTGATGGAATATCAACTGAGATGTTTCAACAAACAGATGCGGCACCGGAAGAGCTCACTCATCTATACCAAGAAATATGGAAAACAGCTTCCTGGCCAACTGACTGGAAGAGATCCATATTTATGCCTATTCCCAAGAAAGGTGATCCAACTGAATGTGGAAATTATAGAAAAATATCATTAATATCACACACAAGCAAAATTTTGCTGAAGATCATTCAAAAGCGGCTGTAGCAGTATATCGACAGGGAACTGCCAGAAATTCAGGCCAGTTTCAGAAGAGGCCGTGGAACCAGGGATATCATTGCTGATGTCAGATGGATCCTGGCTGAAAGCAGGGAATACCATAAGGATGTTTACCTGTGCTTTATTGACTATGCAAAGCATTCGACTGTGCGGATCATAACAAACTATGGATAACATTGCGAAGAATGGGAATTCCAAACACTTAATTGTGCTCATGAGGAACCTTTACATAGATCAAGAGGCAGTTGTTTGGAGAGAACAAGGGGATACTGATTGGTTTAAAGTCAGGAAAGGTGTGCGTCAGGGTTGTATGCTTTCACCAAACCTATTTAATCTGTATGCTGAGCAAATAATATGAGAAGCTGGACTATATGAAAAAGAACGGGGCATCAGGATTGGAGGAAGACTCATTAACAACCTATGTTATGCAGATGACACAACCTTGCTTGCTGAAAGTGAAGAGGACCTGAAGCACTTACTAATGAAGATCCAAGACCACAGCCTTCAGTATGGACTGCACCTGAATATAAAGAGAACAAAAATGCTCACAACTGGACCAATTAGCAACATCATGATAAACGAAGAAAAGATTGAAGTTGTCAAGGATTTAATTTTACTTGGATCCACAATCAACAACCATGGAAGCAGCAGTCAAGAAATCAAAAGATGCATTGCATTGGGTAAATGTGCTCCAAAGTACCTCTTCAAAGTGTTGAAGAGCAAAGTTGTCACCCTGAAGACTAAGGTGCGCCTGACCCAAGCCATGGTATTTTCAATCACATCATACACATGTGAAAGCTGGGCAATGAATAAGGAAAACCGAAGAAGAATTCACACCTTTGAATTGTGGTGTTGGCGAAGAAAATTAAATATACCATGGACTGCCAAAAGAACGAACAAATCTGTCTTTGAAGAAGTACAGCCAGAATGCTCCTTAGAGGCAAGGATGGTGAGACTGCATCTTACATACTTTGGACATGTTGTCAGGAGGGATCAGTCCCTGGAGAAGGACATCATGCTTGGCAGAGTACAGGGTCAGTGGAAAAGAGGAAGACCCTCAAAGAGGTGGATTGGCACAGTGGCTGTAACAATGAGCTCAAGCATAACAACGACTGTAAGGATGGCCCAGGACCGGGCAATGTTTCGCTCTGTTGTGCACAGGGTCGCTATGAGTCAGAACCCACTCGACAGCACCTAAGAACAACAGAAGTATGCTTCCATACCAAAATGGAACTAAACTAGTTATCAATAACAGAAAGATAGCTACCAAATCCCAAAATATTTGGAGATTAAAGAACACATTTCTAAATACATTAAAAATAAACAAAAAAAAATTGCCCTTGAGTCGATTCCAACTCATAGCAACCCTATAGAGCAGAGTACATAACACATAGGTCAAAGAAAAAGTCTCCATAGACATTAAAAAAAATGTTGTGTGATAAATGAAAATGAAAATGCAACTTACCAACATATGAGATGTAGCAAAAGTGGTGCTTTGAGGGAAATACATAGCATTGTATGTATATATGTATATATATATATACATACATATATACATATATATATGCACAAAGTACAATAGAAAAAAAACTAAAATCTACCATCTAAGCTTCAACATTAGAAAAGTAAAAACAAACAACAACACTAAATCTATGAACAAAAAGTTATAAAAGCAGAACAGAAATTAGTGAAATTAAAACAGGAAGGCAATGGAGAAAATAAACAAAACCAAGAGTGGAGATTTTGAAAAAGAATCCATATAATGGTGAAACTCTAGCTAGTCTAACCAAGAAAAAAATGAGAAAATACACAAATTGCTAACATCAGAAATAAAAGAGCCCTTGATACTTATTCCAGGAACATTCAAAGGATAATAAAGGAATATTATGAACAAATCTATGCCCACAGATTTGATAAATTAGATGAAATAGCCCAGTTTCTTGAAAGACACAAGCTACTGATACAAGCAGAAATATAAATAGGTAATCTTAGTAGGCATTTCTTTTTTAAAATAAATTGAAAAAACAACTGATAATCTTCCAAGACAAAAAGTAGCAGGTGCAAATGGATTTACCGGTGAATTCTATCAAACACTTAAGAAAGAAATAATATCGATGCTATACAATCTTTTCCAGAAAATACAAGCAGAAAGAAAACTCCCTAAATCATTCTATGAGGGTAGCAACCCTAAGGGGGGAAAAAAGTTACCATCAAGTTACTTTCTACTGGTAACAATCCTATAGGACGGAATAGTACTGTTCTACAGGAATTCCAGGAAACCCTGGTGGCATAGTGGTTAAGAACTACAGTTGCTAACCAAAAGGTCAGAAGTTTGAATCCGCCGGTTACTCCTCGGAAATCCTATGAGGCAGCTCTACTCTGCCGGATAGGGTTTCTATGAGGCTAAATCGACTCCATGGCAAAGGTTTTGTTTTTTTTTTTAATAAGAATGTCAAAGAATGAGGAAAGCAGTATATTAATATTAAGAAAGGAAAACTATAAACCAATGTCTCTCATGAATATAGACGCAAAAATTCTCAATACAATTTTAGCAAATAAAATCCAGCAATGTGTAAAATGAATTACAAACCATGTCCAACCAAGGTTTATTCTAAATACCCTTTTGAGAACACGGTACATATAGCAACCACAAGATTTTTCTGCCTCTGGGGTTTACTGGGAAGCTACTGTCCCCCAGACAGTACGTGCTGCATGCAAACAGAGACCTGTATAACAACTTGAAATGGAAAAAATGGGCCCGTGCCCCAAATCACTGTTTTTACAGGCGGTTGTATGAATGGTGCTGAATCAATGTTTTGGTAGGAAAAATATGGACTTTGATAAAAATATTTGGGACACATATTCCCTGTAGATTCTAGGGGTAGGGCTGGTAGGGTGAGGCAAGAAGAAACAAAACAAAAAATAGTACCTACCAAAAATTCAAACACACTCAATGATTCAGTGTGCATTCCATTAATGAAAACACATGTTATCAACAAAAAAATTCAAAGCAGAAAATAAATGAGCCTTGAAAGGGATATGCAAGGGTGGTTGAACAATTGAAAATCATTTATCATAATCCATCACATCAACACACTAAAGAAGAAAATTCATACAATCATTTCAATTGATGCAGAAAAAGCATTAGATGAAATCCAACACCCGTTCATGGTAAATAAGTCTCACCAAACTCGTAATTAAAGGGAAATACTTAATTTGCTAAAGAATAGCTACAAACTACCTACAACTAATGTCATATTTAACAGTGAAAAACAAGATCTTTTCCATCTAAGGTCAGGAAGAAGGCAAGGATGTCCCCTCTCAGTATTTCTATGTGCCATACTTGAACTTCTAGCTAATGAAATAAGCCAAGGAAAGGAAATAAAAAAAGTATACAGATTGGGAAGGAAGAAATTAAAATTTCTTGATTGATAAAGGACATGATTGCCCATATAGAAAATGCAAAGTAGCAACAAAACAAACAAACAAAACTGGAGAAAATATTACAGCAAGTTCAAAAGAGACAAGGTTAATTAAAGAAAAAAGCAAACAACAAAAAAACTATGGCTTTCCTATTTACCAGCAATGATTAATTGGAATTTGTAATTAAAAGCAAAACACCATTTACATTAGAACCAATTAAAGGAAATATTTATGTATAAACCCAACAAGAAATAAACCCAAAGATCTAGATCAGAAAACTTAAAAACCTCTAATGAAAGAAATCAAAGATCTAAATAAATAGGTATTCCATTTTCATTGATAGGAAGACTAGACATTGTTAAAATGCCACTTCTTCCCAATTTGATCTTTGAATTCACCAAAATGCCAATTAAAATTCCAGTTGGATACTTTATGGATATTAACAAACTGATTTTAGAGTACATATGGAAAGACAAAAGTGCCAGAACAACCAGCATAACACCAAAGAACAAAGTTAAAGGACTGACATTGCCTGACTTCGAGAATCAAAGGCAATCCAACGAAGGAAGGATAGTCTTCAACAAATGGTGCTGGAACAACTGAATATCAACACGCAAAAAAAAAAAATCTAAAAAATGACCCTCCATCTTTCCCCAAAATTAACAAAAATGGATCATAGACAATGTAGACAGAGAGACTATAAAACTTCTAGAAGATAATGTAGGAGAAAATACAGGTGACCCTGTGTTTGGCAGTGAGTTTTTAAATCCAACACAGTAAAAAGCATGATCCATGAAAGAAAATATTTATCAGTTTGACTTTACTAAAATTAAAAACTTCTATAAATGATAGTGTGAATGGAATGAAAAGGAAAGCCACAGAATGGAAGAAAACCTTTGTAAAACACACTATCTGATAAAGGACTTGTAAGCAGATATACAACAAACTCTTAACATTCATTAATAAAAAAATAAACTACCCAATTTAAAAGTTTGTCAAAGAATGTATACTGATGCCAAATAAGCATACAAAAAGTTGCTTGACATCACATGTCATCAGAGAATTTCAAATTCAAACAACAATGAAATACCACTACACAACTATTAAAAAAAAAAAAAAAGTTTTTTTTTTTTTTTTTAATAGAATGGGTAAAATACAAAACCCTGACAACATCAAATGCTAACAAGGCTACAGAGCAACAGTAACTCTTACCTTGATTATGGAAATTCTTTGGAAGACAGTCTGGCAAAATGGATAGATGTGAAAAAAGACCTTAATTACCTTAAAAATATAGATATGAATTTAACATTCCACTCCCAATAAGTAATAGTGCAAGTAGACTTCAAATCAGTAAGAATATCAGACTGTCCAGTCATTGGCCATAGGTAGTTATTTAACTATTACAAGGTTTTTTTAAAAAACCTATTTTATAAATTACTGTATTTTTATGCAAATAACATGCACCTTCTACATTTGTTTGCCACCTATCCTATAGTGTTTCCCAGGCTGTAATCTTTCCAGGAGCAGACCACTGTGTCTCTTCTCGGTGGGGCCACTGAGTTTGTTCAAAAGGTGACCTTTCGGTTAGCAGCTGAACGCTTAACCATTGTACCACCAGGGCTCCATATGTATGTATGTATGTATGTACATATGAATGAATGAATGAATGCAGGCACACATATACATGCAAACACATACACATGAGTCTTTAAGTTCAAGTACCCTAGAACTCAAGCCTACTTAGTTTGCTTCTCTTTATGAATCAGGCTGTTTCATCCAGATTGCTGAACAGACCAAGAACAGACTGCTTTTTAGGTAGGAATGTTTCACTTAAAATTTTATTTACTCCTGGCACCTTGATCAGAGCATGGAATTGAATAAATATCTGTTTTATGATTGTGTTGACAGGACAGAATACAATTTAGCTATGAAAACACATAGTGCAAAAGAATATTTATTGACGTGATATAGAAAAATTAAAAAATATATACTAATTGTATAATATGCTGTTAAATGAAGAAGGCCAAAAACAAGAACAAAAAAATCATATTTGGCGAGGTGCCATTTTTCTTGATACAGAAAATAAAGTAAAAAATAACGTGATTTTTACTTTTCTGAAACTCATTTTGTTTCAAATGTGTACAAGTGTGGTTAATAATATGCATATACAAATATTTTTTACTTAAAAAGAAGTATTCAAATACCTCAAAACTGATAATGAATTAAATAAGGTTAAAGAAAGCCATACAAAGATTATTGCTCTCAGAAAATGAATGAGTTAGGAAAATTAAATCTATTTATATATAAAAAGATATTACAAATTCTTGACTTTGTTAAAACGGTACACTAGAGCCTCTAAAGCTTTTTTGCTATGTCTCCAAATCTCTAAATCCTGGATAAACGTTAGAACTTTGGAATGTATTCATGCCCAAGAAGGAATACATTTCTTCTGAAAAATTAAAATTTTATCATAAACTTATACTGACTGCTTTGATCATGTTTCCATTCTTCACCTACTTTCCTCTATAGACTCTGCCTTCATTACCAAGTGCTGCCATAACAAAAATGCCACAAAGGGGTGGGTGGTTTTATTGAACAGAAATTTATTGTCCCACAGTTTTGGAGGCTATAAGTCTGAATTATAGCATCCATTTTAGGGAAGAGTCCCTTCTTGTTGGTGGTCCCAGGCATTTTTGGTGTTCCTTGGCTGGTAGATAGTTCCTCACGTGGTCTTTTCTCTCTGTCTGTGTGTCTTTCCAAGTGTGTTTTCCCTATTTGTAAGCCTCAGAGGATTAGGTTTAGGACACATCTTACTCTGGTATGACCTCATTAACATAACAAAAAAGACCTTATTTTCAAACAGAGTCACAATTAAAAGGGCAGGGGTTAGCATTTCAATATATCCTTTAAAGAGACACAATTTAAATAATAACAGACTTCAAGTGTTCAAAAATATACACACTAAAATGTTGGAGTCATAATATTATGTGTTTTATAAATATTTGTATTTCAGAGAAGTGAATACAAAACACTAAAGGGGTGAGAGATTTTTGAGGAAACTTCAGGCACTGAGGGACAAGGCTTTACCTTTCAAACATAAACTTAGGGTCTGAGTAGGACACTCCTCAATACAGGAAAAAGTGTGGTAAGTGTAGGATTTTGGTAATCCAGAATTGAAATGTTCTTCATTCATTGCTTCTATTTATTTAACTCATTCTAGAATACACTGTGAAATTTAAGTTATTAAAATTTATTTGTAAACTGCCACCATTTTGAGCCATACAAACATAATGCATTGCCCAGTCTCTCATAGTCTCCCTTTTGGAAGTTGATGTATCTCCACATTCTCCTTCCTAATATGTTCTTCACCTAATATGGAAAATTATTCCAATTTCTGAGAGTGTTTCTGAAAGACAGGAATTAAAAAAAAAAAAAAAGTCTTGGGTAAGCAGAGACAGTTCCAGTAAATCCAGACATATTTTCCTCAGTACATTCGTGTCTCGAATTTGTGCTAAGAATAATGTATCTGAGTATTGATTTAGCCTATTAACATTAAAGGTTATTTGAAGAAACTAGTAAAAGAGGCAAATAACAACGTAAGACTATATGAAGAAGAATGCTACATCAAGATTGGAGGAAGGCTCATTAAACACCTGTGATATGCCAATGATAAAACCTTACTTGCTGAAAGAGAATAGGATTTGAAGCACTTACTGATGAATATAAAAGACTACAGCCTTCAGTGTGGATTACACCTCAACATAAAGAGAATGAAAATCTTCACACCTGGACCAATAAGCAACATCATAATAAATGGAGAAAAGAATGAAATTGTCAAGGATTTCATTTCACTTGGATCCACAATCAATGCCCATGGAAGCAATAGTTAAGAAATCAAATGACTTATTGCACTGGGCAAATCTGCTACAAAAGGCCTCTTTAATGTTTTGAAAAGCAAAGATATCACTTTGAGGACTAAAGCAAGCCTGACCCAAGCCATATTATTTTCAATAATCTCTTATGCATAGGGAAGCAAGACAATGAATAAAGAAGATCAAAGAAGAATTGATGCTTTTGACTTATGATGTTGGCAAAGAGTATTGAATATACCAAAGACTTCCAGAAGAATGAACAAATCTGTCTTGAAAGAAGTACAGCCAGGATGCTCTTAGAAGCCAGGGTGATGAGACTTCCTCTCATGTACTTAGGACAGGTTATCAGGAGGGACTAGTCCTAGAAGGACATCGTGCTTGGTAAAGTAGAGAGTCATCAAAAAAGAGGAAGAGCCTCAATGAGATGGATTGACACAGTGGCTGCAACAATGAGCTCAAGCATAACAACAATCATGAGGATTTCACAGGATAGGGCAGGGTTTCATTCTGTTGTACGTAGGGTCGCTATGAGTTGGGAACTAACTGAATGGCACCTAACTACAACAACAACAAGATTTTTATCGGAAAGTTAGTTTCTGTTGCATAAATTAAAATTGTCTTAATTTTAGTGGCACAAAATTAGATATTTATAATTTCATAAAGTGCCATAAAAACTCAACATAGAAAATTTAATGAAGAAATCAAAACTTACCATTTTAAAGTAAGAATTTAATAATGGAAATTTAGGAATCAAAGAGAAGTTCTTGGGTGACACAAATGGTTTGGCAGTTCAAACCCAACTAGAGCGTCCTCAGAACACAAGCCTGGTGATCTGCTTCCAAAAGGTCACAGCCTTGAAAACACTATGCACACATGGGGCCACTATGAATTCGAATTGACTTGATAGCAAATGACAACACCAACACAAAGAACCAAAGATATACCTTTGTAACAGAGCAACAGACTTGGCCATCCATAACCTTTATACAGTAACTATTCTTAAAAAGCTTTTTATAAGTAATTAAAAAGTACATATTACATCAGTTAAGCTTTCCCATAGTTATAAAATCTCTCTAAGAAATTGTAACCCTTCTTCACAAAAGTAATTTCAGACAATGGATTGCATTCGAAGAGTTATCATATGTACACAATTTTCACGTCTATCACTCTGTTAACCATTTTTTGTTTTATAAATCTTCCCTTGAGGCCTGCTAATTTAATCCATTGGTTGATCTACTTTTCTGTCTTTCAAACCTCGTACCACAAAAAATTCTGTTGTCCAGTATTGAAGTTTCTCAGTGTTATTTCATACAAATTGGTCTGTTGTGCTTTTAGGTGCCGTCAAATTGGTTCCAACTCAATAGCAACTCTATGTACAACAGAATAAAACACTGTCTGGTCCTGTGCCTTCCTCATAAACATTGCTATGTTTGAGCCCATTGTTGCAGTCACTGTGTCAACCCATCTCATTGAGGATCTTCCTCTTTTTTTGCTGACCCTCTACTTTACCAAGCATGATGTTCTTCTCCAGGGACTGATCCCTCCTGATAACATATCCAAAGTACATGAGACGAAGTCTTGTCATCCTCTCTCCTAAGGCACATTCTGGTAGTACTTTTTCCAAGACATATTTATTCATTCTTCCTGTAGTTCATGGAATATTCAATATTCTTCACCAACACCAAAACTCAAACGTATCAATTCCTGGGTCTTCCTTATTCATTGTTTGGCTTTCACACATGTATGAGGGGATTGAAAATACCATGGCTTGGGTCAGGTGTACCTTTGCCCTCAAGG